>NW_028278210.1:0-288090 GCF_059751315.1 Micrasema longulum
TCTTATTCAATAAGTTCACACGTACAACTTATTTTTTATTGCATTGTATTCTGTATAAAAAAATATGTACTATAACTTAGTATATAAATCTATCTTGTGTAATTCTATAATTGGAGATATATATGCATGTAAAATTGTATCGACGAATGCTTTCAAATTGTATGTTTTCTAGTATGTATCTTTGTTGAATTACCTAATAAAATAAAATCAAATAAAAACTTTTTTTTGCTGTATGTTTATTATTTTATATATTTCTTTAATTACACTACAAAAGGCCAGGAGGTCCAATTACAGTTCCAGTTCCAAAAAGTTCCAGCTCCAGAAAAATCACATTTTGAATTTTTGAATTCTCGTGAGTCAAGTGTCTTAACAACATAGTACGGATGCGGCGTATTATGTTATATATATTATTATGTCTATATGTATATTATTATGAATACTACTAATTCCTCAGTCGTACATAATAAATTATTAAAAAATAAAGTAGACTCTTTTAACCTACTCTCCAAAACTAATCTTGATGTCCCCATTTGCGTGACAAGAAATAAGTTATTATTCCATCTGCCAGTCTGTAGTACTGTCTATGCACAAAACATTTTCCTCTATTGTTTTTGCTCTAACTATAATGTTTTTTTTCATCTCTTGATATATTTAATTTATTTTAGAATAAATTCAGACATATTCTTTCTGGCTGCGATACAATCCCACTTGCTATTTAATGATGCGCACCTTTACACACACCTGAACACTTAATCCCACACAAACACAAATCTTCACTTACTCTCATGCAAATACACCCCTTTGTTGTACCACAATTTAATATGTATAATTTTTATTTAGAAACTTCGCTGGTCTGTCTTTAAACCGTATCTTTTAATGTTATTATATCATTTTCAACTGTTTGCTTCGGTAAAATAAATTAATAAATAATATAAACGTTGATGGGTAAGTGTTGGTTTATAACTGCTTAATTTAAAAGTTTTTTTTTTTTTTTTTTATTATATTGAAAACATATTATACATAATTATATACAATATTCCCAAGGAGTTTTTTTTTTTAAAAACTCATTTAGGGACATACAGATAATAATTTTTTTAGAGACGTTTTTAAATTTTAAACTATAATATTATTTAACAAAAGCAGAAAAAATAAAATTATGATATACTACAAATTAAAAAGGGTATGAAAAATACTTGAAAATAACAGAATAAACAGAATACTAGGCATGGAAATAAATTCAAAATAATGTTTACATTATGCAATCTGGGAAAGAAAATTGAAAAAGTTTAAAAATTACATGGATGTATATATACATACTGAACTGGTACAAAATAAAATCATTTTTTTTAATTAACAAAATATGCGCACACCCAATACAGGTTAATTTTTTTTATCAAAAACGTTGAAAAAATTGAAATTATGTATACAAGCCAAAAAAAGTATATAAAAAGAAAAAAACACAAATAACATTTAAATAGTATTAAAAATAACATATACAAGCAAAAACGGTGAAATATTAAAAGGTATATGTTCAAAGGTAGTTGATCAACTTAAATTATTAACAAATTACAACAGGGATGGAGAATACCTTAAATAAGGGAAAATGGAAGTCTAGGGATTTACAGGGCTTATGACCTGTCATTGGCTGGTTTAAGTGGCCATTTTACTGTTCAAACATAGGCAAAATGGCAAATGTTACACAGTGTGAAAAGTGGCCACTTAAACCAGCCAATGACAGGTCATAAGCCCTGTAAATGCCTAGACTTCCATATTCCCTTATTTAAGGTGTTCTCTATCCCTGTAGTAGATTTGTTAATTTGAATGACTCTCGAGGGGGTAAAATCCAGTCTCTTGTCTGCAAACATTTGGACAAACTAAAATATTGTAATGAAACCAACTGGTCCAAGAAGAAGTTTAAAAATTGGAAAATTGTGTTCAGGCGTTGCCTAGTATGTGAAATAATTCAGTCAGATAAATCTCTTCACAACAATTAAGGTTTCAGCTCTTTAACTTCACTAAAATCAACAAATGGAAGAGTTGAAGAAACATGGATGTTCAAACATAGGCAAAATGGTGAATGTTACACAGTGTGTAAAGTGGCCACTTAAACCAGCCAATGACAGGTCATAGGCCCTGTAAATGCCTAGACTTCCGTATTCCCATATTTAAGGTATTTTCCATTCCTGTTGTAATTTGTTAATCTTAATGACTCCCGAGGGGGTGAAATCCAGTTTTTTGTCTACGAACATTTGGACAAACTCAAATATTGTAACTTAAATTATGTCATTTCTCTTCATCATTTCAAAGTTTAAATTTTATCAAAGGGAATGTTAGCAGATTATTTAATAATAAAAAATATATTTTATAAACGTAATTGTTTTCTGCTGAATTTTAGTACTCTGTTTCTATGGATTAGTTGTTATTATTGTATCGGTGAGCTTAAAATTACGATAAACGTAAACATTTATACAAATTACAAAATAATTTATGTTAATCTCACTGAAAATCGAATTTGGAGCTCTCCATGGTGTAGTTAAATTTATGTATGAAAAACAAATGAATGAATTTTACATTTTTGAGCAGAAATCAACCTTATATAAAACAAAGAATAAAAATATAATTATAATATAATGGAAAATCCCCGTGTCGAATAAGTTATTGAACAGTCCAAGCGAACAATCAATATTACTTCCATTAATTAATTTGATATCCTCCATTAGGATTTTGTCAGGTTCACGTGCTTTTCTAGGCTAAGATGTTGAGTTGCAGTTAAATCTTTGCTTTAGGAGGTTGTGGAAAACGAGCCCCGTCAGTGAAATTTACTAAAACAGTGTATTAATTAGTTTTTCTTTTGTCATTTTTTATGTTCAATATATTGTTCGATGCAGTTTTTTAAGCGTTTCTAAGGCGGTTTAATTGTTTTTATTAGTAAGATAGTTTTTTTATATATCTTAGAATAAGTGTTTTTCAAATCAATAATTTATGTTTTTTAGGAACGTTGCTCATATGGTAGTGTTTTTTGTGCAGTTTTTTAGCGATATAAGTGTAAAATACTAAGTGAAACAAAAAATACCTAATATTACCGGCTCTGAGTTAGGGTAGACCGGGGGCGGTTGTAGCACGGGACGGCAGTACCATTGCGAATATCTCTGTAACCCCATCCCGCATACCCCGCATACCCCGCATACCCGAGTCAGAAACATGCCAGAGCACGTCCCGAGAAACTGCCAGTCACAGGAAAACGTAGCGCGAGGTGGACGTCTGTGACAGAGAGGAGAAATTTTTACGCACTCGAAGTATGTTTTTTCCACTATATATTATTGATCATAACACAAATTCGAGACATAATTTTTTAGTCAGTGTCAGATTAAGCGTTTCATACTGTTGTTGGCTCTTTATTCTCATTATATTTATGTAACATCGAGTTGAGGTTCGTGAGAACTCTAGCAATTTAAACAAAATGACGATGAGGGGACAATTGAACAGTGTAAAGGTATTTAGTTTCTGTGTATCGAATACTGAATACTGGATATATTCAGGATACTGTGGTTCTAACGGCAGAAACATTTCATTTTTCAGTGTTAATTTTTTTAAGCACTTAAGAAGACCTTTTTACTGTTACCTTTAACTTTGATCTCATCAATCTCAATTGCTCAGTAATGCACGTTTATATTTAAATTTTATTCTAATACATGTTTTTTTTTTTTAAAAGTCTTATTTTATATTTATTAAATATTTTAAATTGCGTTTTCATATTTTTTTAAGAACATTAAGACCAAGCAGAATTGAAATTTGAAACAAACATGAATTTAAAAATATATATAAAATGAAAAAAAGGAATAAAAATTTAAAATACCCCCGTCGACCACCTCGGCTGCTTGACCTGTTTTTACTAACAGGATCAAATCAGCGCAGGTGATTGGACAGTTTTCGTCGAGCGTGGTTTTACCTCACTCGGGATTTCCGAGTGAGGGTGTAGACACTCCGCTTTTAGCTCCCAACTGGAGAAGGACGCTGACGTCCTTCTAGGTCCAATCCTTACTGCGAATCAGCAACTGGAAATGTCGATGTCGGAGAGAAAAGCCTCGGCGACGCCTTCGCTTGCGAAGAACCCCTTCGAGGCGTCAATTTTGACGCCTCGCTCTCCAACGGCCATATTAGATCGAAAAACAGCCCGGAATTAAAGATCAAGAAGGATTAGCCGAATTATTCCAATCATAGAAAAGAAGTTTGAATAACCAAAGAAGTTGCAGCCGCCAAAGAAATCGACTCGCCAGATGCAAGCCAAGGCCAAGGAAGCAGTATCAAAGTCAGCCGGGACAAAGAAGCCGGCTCCCTCCTGTTCAAAGACAAAGGTACTAGCCTCTTCGACATTGAAAATTGCTTTTCAGAGGACTCTGTTGCCGATTTTGAGTCAGGAAGTAGTAAGAAGGGAAGAAGGTTAGTAAAAAAATATGCCCCTTGATTTCATGTCTTTGAAAATTATTTGCCTTTTTACCAAAGGCCTGCGCATTGTAGACCCTTTAAATGAGAACATAACAAAAGAGATTCGCGAAGGCCTGATAAATTTGTTCACCGACATCATCGATTTGGCCTCCAAGATGTCGCGAAAAACCCAGAAGCGAGAGACGAGTTTCTTAAAGGAAAAAATTGCTCTGTTACAGAAAACCGCCGTCGCCAGTAGTCAACCTTCGGCCGGTCCGATAAGCTACGCTTCCGTGGCAGCATCAGGTTCCTCCCACGCTGTCATCGTCAGCTCTTCGGATAAATCCAAGAAGAGCTCAGACATCATGGCAACATTAAGGCAAGATGTTAGACCATCCGTCTCGAAGGTTGGAGTTAGCGCCATGATACCCGCAAAGAACAATAAGGTTATCATCATGCTACCAACATCCAATAATGCCGAAACAATAAGGGCTGCTGTTCCAAAGTTGACCGAGAGGAACCTGGTCGCCAAGGAGGGCAAAAGATTTATGCCGACCACCTTTCTGAAAGGCATCGAAAAGGAAACCCGCGATGAGGAAATGATCGAGTACATTCTCCAGCAGAATGACTCGATCTTCGAAGCCGCGGGGGAAAACAAAGACGCCATAAAGTTGCAAAGGTCATTCCGCAACAAGAACAGCGAGCGTTTGAGGAATGCCGTCCTTCTTGTAAGCAAGGAGGTGAGAGAAGCCATAAATAGCCGAAGCCGAATCAGCATTGGATACCAGAGGGTACAGGTCGAAGACGGCTGCCCCTTAATGCAATCCTACAAATGCATGGGTTTCGGTCGTTCCGTAGCAAGATGCATGAAAAACAAAGACCGCTGCTTGCACTGTGCGGGAGACCATAAATCTATGACCTGCACCGAGAAGGACAAAAAAGCCGATCATCGACGCTGGAAATGCATCAAGATGGCCAAAGGTAAAACTGTGGCATCTTAGCACGGGGCCATTGATAGGAAATGTCCCTACTGAATAAAAATGATTATGAAGACCATGGAGAGAGTCAATTATGGCAAGCTCTATTCTGACTTCCACAACCAGGATCCATTCACACATTGCCGGCGCTACTAAAGTTATACAGTGGAACCTGGGCCGCTGTAAAGCGGCACAAGAAGAAACACTGGCCAACAGACGGGGGGTGGATATACTGCTGCTTCAGGCAACACGGGCAAAATTGATGCATCGAAAGTTACCGTTTATCAATTGGTTATATCATCTGAGCATGTCTGTAAAGCAGCGGTAATAATCTGCAAACCCAATTTAAATGGAATTCTGTTGAGAAAATACAGATTGAACCGAATGCTTTTCTGATTTATGAAATGGCGCTGCGGCCTTTTATACACAAAAAATATGCGCGGCCGACACCGGCCGGCCAATGTCGGGCGAGAGTCAGCCGACCAATCCCGCCGCGAGAGAGATAGCTCTATTTGTTCCTCTCTCGCCGCGTATAATGTCTACCTCCCCCCGCCACCCGCCCTCATTAGAGTTTAGACCGCGCGGTAAGAAACATGTACAGAACAGGGAAAATATTATCAGTCAATCAAGTATGACGCGGCGATATATTTATCAATTCAAATAATCCCTCATTCCATAGGCCTCGGTATAACGAAAACCAACCCCGAAGGTAACGTATTACAATATACCGAGGTTTTTATTCTAGCTAGTTGTTCAGGACGCCTCAGGGAGGGACGCTGTGTTTTCCTGCCGTCCGTAACACAACAAATGGAAGAGTTGAAGAAATGTGGATGTTTAAACATGGGCAGAATGGTGTTACACGGTGTGTAAAATGGCCAATTAAACCAGCCAATCACATATCATAAGCCCCGTAAATGCCTTGACTTCCATTTTCCCTTCTCAATAATGTTTTCCCTCTCTGTTGCGATAAACTTAAATGTGAATTACTCCCTAAGGAGGAAATCCAGCCAGTCTGCAAGCATTTGGACAAACTCAAAAACTGTAGAATTTCAAATATTCAACATGTAGAGTTTATTTTAAACAAGCTCTTAGGTAGGAAATCCAGCCAGTCTGCAAGCATTTGGACATAATCAAACATTGTTGAATTACTACCTGGTAAAAGAAGAAGTATAAAAATTGGAAAATTGTTTCCAGGCGTTGCCTAGTAGGTGATTTGGTTCAGCCGGATGAATCTCACCCGCGTGATAAAGGTTTCAGCTCTTTTACTTCACAAAAGTCAACAGATGAAAGAATTTAGGAAATGTGGATGTTCAGACACGGGCAGAATGGTGAATGTTACACAGTGTGTAAAGTGGCCACTTAAACCAGCCAATGACAGGTCATAAGCCCTGTAAATGCCTAGACTTCTATATTCCCTTCTCAGAAAATTTTTCCCTCTCTGTTAAAATAAATTTAAAGCTCTTAGTAACTGTATTTAGAGGTCACAAAAATCAAAAGATGAAAGAGTTAAGAATACGTGGATGTTAATAAAAGGCAGAATGGTGAATGTTACATACTGTTCGAAGCAGCCACTTGAGCCAGAAAATAACAGGCCATAAGCCCCGTAAATGCCTGAATTTCCTTATCCCTACACTTTCGCTCTCAATTGTCATATATGTAAATATTAACATTAACAATACCCTAGGGAATGAAATCCAGCCTATCTAAATACATTTGGACATTTTAAAAACATTATTGAATGAACGTTAGTAATAATTTGAAAAAATAGCTTTCGTAATTTTATGCTTAGACAATAGGTAAATTTTACGTTTGAAAATCATTCAAAAATCTGACTTAAAAAAAAACATTAAATATTACTTCCTATCGAAAATTATTTAAAATATATTTTTCAATAAAATATTTTAAAAACATAATCTTATTTATTATTTGCTTATTTAATTCAATATTTGAATATTTACTACTTGTTTTTGAAAGTAATTTATTGATATATTTATTTATAAACTTACATACATAAGTTTATTGAAGATTATTCGAGACATAAGACCCAACTTCATGGGACGAGCAATCAGTTGACACAGACACATGAGTATATCACCACAAATATAGGATCAGAAACATAAAAAAATATTTTTTATAAAAACACATATATATGGCACATCAATATGGTAAACGGTAAACTCAAACATTCGGAAAATTAAATATTATGTTTATTTGAAGGTTGTTCACGTAGTAACCTAAGAATACATTTATTTAAATATTTTTCGTTATATTCGCAATTATTTGGAAATCATTTGATAACATCGTATCGACATGATAATTTCAAACACTCAATAACATGAAGAACTTTATTGTGACAATTAAAAAAAATGGAACGTCATCATTCTTTCATGTTTTTAAATACCCTCTTCCATTACTGGCTGTTAACTGCAGTTTGTTTTCCTAATTTTGGTCCGCGTTCTGTAGTTCTGACACAAACTGCTGACAGATTTAGATCTCAAAAATGTGTACTTTGCGGGGTAGTCCTTTAAGTGCACTCTCATATGCACACACACTATCATAGGTGTTATTTTAGTTAAAATTGTATGCCGAATAATATAGCTTAAAATCATAGAAAAATACTGGATTAAAAGCATACTCTGGGTCATGGAGTTTATTGTGAAAAATAGGAGATAATCTGGCTTTAGGTATCAATACTCTTTAGTCGGGTGAATTTTTGTAGAATTATAAATAACTAATAAACTTTCAAATCACTTACGTAAATGCGCTTTGGATAGTTATCATCATGATCAATTAAAATTAATCTATTTCATGAAATCGACAATCTTACAACTTTTAAATTTTAGCGCCTTTAAAATTTTGTTTTAGCATCACGAACGTGAACGTGGATGTGATGTATTTTTTTATTTATTGTTTTATTTTCCTCGCACCGCAACAAGCGAGGAGGCACAATTTAAGTAGCAAAACACTCAGTCTCGAGAAAAATTATATTTTTAATTATTCTGTTCTCACCGGAAATCGAATCCGAAACTTTTTATGCGTGAGTCAGGCACCTGAACGTCTGCGCCACGGAGGATGCCTCGATAAATAAAATACATATATTTTTGAATTAAAGTGGTGTCACTTAAACCTAAATTTAAAAAATATTATCTCGCCAATGCCATATTCGCGAATAACTTACCATGCAGACTGATCGAGCGAAAAAAATGTATAAACGGTAAAAATATAACGAATTGTCCAAAGTGATCGCTTAAATCACCCGATGCCATGTCATAAGCCCTGTAAAAACCTAGACTTTTATAGTTCTCGCTTCTCCGTCTCCGCCGTAATAATTGTGCGTCAATCTTGCAATAAAAGCACTCGTCCCTGTCACTGAAATTTAAGCAAAAACGTTGTTCGCGACCTCACGGGAATGATCTTGAAGTTTTAATCAAGTATTTGATAGTTTTTAAAATAAAGTGTGCGGTGAGGTAGTTTGACTTTGTAAGTTGAGCATGTAATCTTATATATTATGGCCACTTAAACCAGCCATTGACAGATCATGAGCCCTGTAGATGCCTAGACTTCTATATTACCTTATCTTAAATGTTCTTCATCTCTGTTGTAGTATGTTAATATAAACAGCTCCCCAGGGAGTTGAATCCAGTCCTTGTCTACAAAAATTTGGACAAACTCAAAATATTGTTGATAAATCCACCTGGTCCATGAAGAAGTATAGAAATTGAAAAAATAATATTTTCAGGCGTCGCCTAGTCTAGTATGTGGGTGAAATAATTCAATTAAATGAATCTCACCCGCATAAATAAAGGTTTCAGCTCTTTAACTTCGCAAACATCAACAGATGAAAGAATTGAAGGAATATAGATGTTCAAATATAGGCAGAATGGTGAATGTTACACAGTGTGTAAAGTGGCCACTTAAACCAGCCATTGAAGCCCTGTAGATGCCTAGACTTCTATATAACCTTTTCTTAAATGTTCTTCATCTCTGTTGTAGTATGTTATTGTATATTATTATTCTAAAAATGACGGATTGCACCTGTCATGTGCGGGCCCGTTTGTCGCGCCAATTCACTCGGTCCGGTAGAATTAGGGTGGGTGGACACGCATGTTCCTTTTTGGTTTCATCCGTTAAGTTTCTCGCGGGTTAAAATTTTGCTAAAAGAAATCGATCGGAGATTAGTCGGCTCCGTGGTGTACTATTTCGTATTATCACCTGCACATTGATAAATGAAATAAGTAAAAATATAATTATTCATTAAAAAGGGAAATAAATGAGCAGAAAACACCTACTTTAAAAACGTTTCATTATTGACACCCGGTATCGTGAATTATGTACGACCGAAGGATAAGTGGTATTAGTAATATAGAAATTCATAATTTAAACAACATAATAGATGGCGTCCTCGGCGTAGTGGTTAAGACGCTCGACTCACGCGCGGAAGGTTCCGGGTTTGATATCCGGTGAGAATACAAAAATTCAAAATGTGATTTTTCTCAAGCCTGTACTCAATACTTTCTGCGCTGTAGTTCGCCATTGTAGTTTCGCCGAGGCTTCCTGACATGTTGTGGTGAAATATTAAAAATGAACAGATGGCAGAAAAAAAAGCTTTCCGAGCAAACCGGAAGGAGTGAGTATTTGATTTATTCATTTATAAGTGATTTGATTATTTTGGGGACGAATAACAAGTAAAAAAAATCTGTGGAAAAATTGAAATTTTTAATTATCAGTAGAATTTCGATTAAATTCAGTGGATCAGTGGATTTACAGCGCAGTACACTCAGATTTAAGAAAAATCACAATTAATTTTTGTGTTCTCACCGGAAATCAAACCCGGAACTTACCGTGCGTGAGTCATACGTCTTAACGACTACACCACGCAGGCCACCGGGATATTAAATATTTTTTAATTTATATCTGATTTTTTTTTTGTGGTTTTGGTACCATTATTCTGAGCGACTGATTATTATTTTTGTTTTTTTTTTTTTTTAAATAATTTATGTTCTTATGATTAACGCAAATATTTAAATTTCAAGGGCTATAATAACTCACTATTAGAAAATGGGAACCAAGTTGTGGGATAGCGTCGAGTCTAGCTCTTTCTTTATCCTGTGGAGATACAAAATATCAGATGCAGCGTAACTTTTTTGTTTGTCCGTCAATTTCATTTCCCCGATGGCTGAAATTTCACAGTGCCCGAGATCCTAATTAATCGACCGAGGCGCGAAGAGACGATCGACTGTGGCCCGCAGGGCCGATAAGGCGAGGCGAGGCGAGAATATCCTATCGGCCATCGCCGACTGTTACGTGCTCGTATATTATTATTTCCGCATGCAGCGACTGCTGCCGTCGAGCGATAGCTGGGGCGCATACTGCGGATGCCTTTCCAGAGTTTAAGCCACGCTCGCCCCCTTAAAGAGTTAACAGGTTCTCTAAGTCCCGGACGTCTGCGTCGTTTTTTTTATTTAAAAAAATGGGAAAAGTATAAAATAACACGTATAATAAATAAACTAACTTTTTTAGCTTCAATAAAAAGCTGAAATGAATAATTTTAAACCAAATACTGCTCAATAAAGGCAGCACAGCTTGCGAGGGTGAAGGGGGAATTAACCTCGGAGTTTGGCATTCCTAAAGGAGTTGAACGGGGACGCGTAATGTCACCACGGCTGTTCGACAGAACTGAAGGATTTAGGAATGGAAGCAAAAATGGGAGATTTAAACAGAAATTGTCTCGGCGCGTCCGGTTGAGAAGATTTATAAAAGTAGAGGAAACGAGGTATGTATGCAAATACAGAACGATAAGGTAGTCTTTAATATTTGTCTATCCCCATGGGGAAATTGCGTGATGGCTCGCTCTATGTATTTTAAGGCTGAGACAAGCATTATCGACAACATCGAGAAACGAGCTCTGCGCTGGTTCGGACATGTAGAACGAATGGACAGCGAGAGAACGGCTAAGAATATTTACAGTGCGAATGTCGATGGATGCAGAAATAGAGGAAGACCGAGAAAGACATGGCATGACCGAATCCAACAAATACTTAAAGATGGACATGTCAAAAGTCGAAATAATCGGCGCGCGTGCATGAGAAGATGTACGAATGTAGAGGAAGCGAGATTTGTATGCAAAGATAGTGTTGTGGCGTTCTATCCTCTCTGCCTACCCTTACGGGGAAACGGCGTGATGGTTTGTTTGTTTGTTTGTTTATGTAAGTAACTTAAAATATATTTAATATTTTATGCAAAACAAAACTTCTCCGCGACTATTTAAACGGTATTTCATTAAATTATTACCCGAGCCTTCCTCTCGGCAGCGCGCCCCGCGCGCTCGGGGCCAGCCCTCCGGGCCTTCGGTCGACACGTTTTCTTCTTACGGCCGGTTGCCGCCCGACGCCGACCGGGGCTCGAGATGCCGCCGTCGACTATCGTCCGTCCGCCGCCGTCCTCGACTCGACGTCCCGTCGACGCCGCTGTCCTCCGACAGCCCGAAGCCCGAAGCGCGCGCGTTCGGCCCGAGAGAAGATTCGCGCCGCTTCCGCCCGTTCTGCCCGACTGATGCGCTTCATCTCCGCCATCGCAGCCGTCGAGGTCTTCACCCGTAGCCTCGGGCGAGGGATCGCGTCCTACTCCGCAATACTATAAATATATTAACATATTACAACAGAGATGAAGAACATTTAAGATAAAATAATAAAGACATCTAGGCATTTACAGGGCTTATGACCTGTCAATGGCTGGTTTAAGTGGCCACTTTACGCACTGTGTAACATTCACCATTTTGCTCGTGTTCGAACATATATATTCCTTCAATTCTTTCATCTGTTGATGTTTATGAAGTTTAAGAGCTGAAACCATTATCAATGCGGGTTAGATTCATCTAATTGAATTATGTCACCTACATACTAGGCAACGCCTGAAAATGTTATTTTTTCAATTTCTATACTTTTTCATAGACCAGGTGGATTTATCAACAATATTTTGAGTTTGTCCAAATTTTTGTAGACAAGGACTGGATTCAACTCCCTGGGAGCTGTTTATATTGACATATTACAACAGAGATGAAGAACACCGTGTAAAGTGTGTAAAGTGGCCACTCAAACCAGCCATTGACCGGTCATAAGCCCTGTAGATGCCTAGACTTCTATATTATCTTACCTTAAATGTTTTTTATCTCTGTTGTTATATGTTAATATAAACAGCTCCCAGGGAGTTGAATCCAGTCCTTGTCTACAAAACTTTCGACAAACTCAAAATATTGTCGATAAATAGATTAGTAGATATTAAACTATTACCCGTTACGGTAATCTTGTTTTTGAAACACCGAGCGGTAGAGGCGGAGGGGGGCCTTCCGACAGAGCGAGCCTCGCGGGAATGCGTCGGCGTCGGTGCGTAAACTCACGTCGCAGTGTCCAGTTGGTGAGAAATCCCGTCAAGTGCGGGCCGCGTGCTGCGGTCCGCTTCCTACTCGCGGAAGAAAAAACACCTACCGAATCAAAACGGTTTACGGCGAAGGTGTCACGAACGGAACTAGTAAATATAAGTAGCGTCAAACGAATTCCTCATGTACTGAAACAATTAAAAAAACCACGGCCTCAGTGTTTTGAGGCCGAAAAGGCATAATTTCGGTCGAACTTCTGCCTTACGGGGAGACTTTCAATGCGCGACGATACTGTGAGGCCCTTAAAAAAACTTATAGGAGTATTTAAAATAAAAAGAGAAGAATGATAATGAGAGAAGTTCGCTCGTTGCGGGACAACGCCCGTCTTCACGCAGCCTCGGCCACCGAGGCGCTCTCGGACTCATCCAGATAGGATGTTTTAAACACCCCTCCCCCCCCTATTTCCCAGGACTTCAAATTATCACCTTTCACTACCTTAGGGCACATTTGGGTGAAATGAAATGTCCAACCGACGAGCAGATGCAGAAAGCGGTTCAGAAAGAGCTGGCGGGAGAGTTCTTCGGGGAGGGCATGAAGAAGCTCGTGCCGCGGCCCACGGCTCACCGCGTGCATTGCGCGGGATGGCAATTATGTAAAAAAAAAACAGTCAACAACATTTTGTAATTTTTGACAAATACGCTTTTTCTAAAAAAATGTATAAATCTAGTACACTTACATATATTCTAAACATGCCTCGTATATAAATATATGAACATGAGTGCATCTGAAAACATTCGTATTAAAACTTTTTTTATGCAACACTTTAAATACTAATTCACATAATATGAGTAACAATAAAGATCTTAAACCTTTTTTTAAAGTGATTTGCTTTTTTTATTTAAGAAAACAATGTTCCTCCTACAAATATTATAGTTCTCTTCTACCGAATGTTAAATATTACAAAAGATGTCGCTGTAATCGTCAGATGACATAAAATCCAGATATAAAAACTTTCATATTCATTTAACAATGTCATTAATTTTTCTGACTATTTATTTAAACCGGTACTTTTAAAGCGTACAATTTTTCTCAATTATTAATAATTCGTTATTCTACGTCGTTTGTTAATAAAGTTTTTTTTTAACATAAAGTATGTCTTCAACAACATATTGAGCCAATTTTACATAACGTAACTTTGAATTACAATTTTATTTGATATGACATTACAACTATCAAAAAATGAACTGCATTTTTGAACAAAAAGTATCTAAAAAGGTGAGAAGGTTTTTACGGTCACTGTTAACAATTTGTCAATTTTTTGGGTGATACCGTATGTTGATTTGTTCCGACGTTTCGGCTACTATTGTAGGAGCCATCTTCACTCAGTTTGCTCTGAAGATGGCTCCTGCAATGGTAAATTAAACGTTGGAACAAATCCAACACACACGGTATTACCCAAAAAAGAAACAAAATTGATTTTGATAAAAATATCTCATTTATCAAAATCACGAGATTAGCCGAGCAATAAAAAAAAGCCTATATATATTATGTTAGGCATCTTGCCTGATGTCCAGGAGTTGGCTTTAATATGATTTAACTATTGTACATGGCGTTATTGGCTACAATTTATTTATTTTTTATTATTTGAAAGTGATTTAAATGCCATAAAATCTTTACGCACGTATTTTTAAGTCATACAGTTTTGGTGAAATATTGACGGTAAGCATTATGTATATTATTTTTTTATTTTGTTTATTAAGAAAAACAACAGCAATACAAAGAAATATACACAACATAATAAAAAAAACATAAAATAAAGCCAAATCAGTTTTTCACATAAATACAATTATAAAAATCCAGTTCAGTTAAATATAATTTATAGAAGTGCATGCGTGCGAGTTTTTTTTTGTGTGTGAGGATGCGTGTGTAAAAAAGTGGAGTGTGGTTTTGGTAGGTATGTGAATATGTGTGTGATTGTATATGGGTGTGAGGGTAGGTTTAAGGACAGGGTAAGTGTGTATTTGATATGAGTGAATAGAAACAATTTAAAATTATAATGTAAAAATATAAATATTTTTTTTTTATAACGAAACATAATTTTTTTCAAATAATAGTTTTTTAATTTTGGTTTTAAAAGTGAGTTTACTGTAATTAAATATGTCTATGTTATTGAAAAATAAATTATAATTACGCGTCAAGCGAATCAGAGGAGAGTTCTGAGCATAGTTGGTGCGAACTGTGGGTACATGGAAAAGAGATAGATTCGTGTGACGGGTGCGGTAGCCAGGTACGTTAAGGGCCAACTCAGAAACCAGAACAGGACTATCAAGACGTCCATTAAGAATGTCATGTAAAATACCCATATCTTATAACAAACGACGATCCTCAAGACTAAGTATATTATGTTTATGACAAGAAGTTTTATAGTTAAGGTCCGTAAATCTGGATCTCCAATTGAGATGTCTCAAAAATGTTTTCTGAATATTTTCAAGCCTTATCTTGTGTATGGAATACTGGGGAGACCACACAGAGGAGGCATATTCAAGGAGACTACGAACGTAAGCGAAATAAATTAATTTGATACTACCAATATCGTTAAAAACTTGGCAAGTGCGGATAACAAAACCTAAGTTTCTGTGTGCCCGGTTCACTATATTTTCGATGTGGTTTTCATACGTAAGTTTTTTATCTAGAATCACACCAAGATCACGAACACTTTCAACTCGTTGTATAGCTTGATTACTTAAAAAATATTGATGTGAAATAGGTTTGGAGCTACGGGAAAAAGAAATGAGTAAACATTTTGAGACATTTACATTTATGAAATTTTTTTCATAGTAATCTGTTAATCGGTGAAGATCGTCTTGGAGATTATAGCAGTCACTAGTATCTTTAATATTCAAATATATTTTTTTATCGTCAGCATACATCAAGAAATTTGAATTATGGATGACTGCATATATATCATAAAGGTAAGCATTATAGAGCAAAGGACCCAAGTGTGAACCCTGAGGAACTCCCGATGTAATATCTATAAAATTGGATCGAAAACCTCCGAGTACGACAGCTTGGCTCCTGTTGCTTACGTAGGATGATATCCATCGATATACGTCACCTCGTATTCCAAGGTTAAGAATTTTTCTCAGAAGGATGATATGATCCACACGATCGAATGCCTTTTCAAAATCAGTGTAGACCACATCCACCTGTTCACATTTATCCATACAACGAAGTACAAAGTTCGTAAACTCAATTAAGTTAGACGCGGTTGATTTGCCTTTGAGAAAACCGTGCTGATGTGGAGGAATTCCTTTAACAATAATGGGATAAATGCTTTTATAAACATTTTTTTCGAATACCTTACTAAACGTATTAAGAATGGAAATACCCCTGTAGTTGATAATTTTAATTTTAGAACCTTTTTTATGAATAGGTAAAATATGAGCCTCTTTCCATTTGAGAGGGAAATATCCCTGCTTGAGAGAAATATTAAATATTATATTTAAAGGGGAACATAGTGATTTCGCGCATTTTACAATAAAATATGGAGGCACTCCATCACTACCAGCACCCCCGTTAGCATCTAACATGGACAAAAGTTTACAGACCTCATTTTCCGTAGTTTGGATATTGTTAATTACTCCATTATCATTGCAGTATGGTGGGTCGAGATTGGTTACGGGATATATGTCAGCGGGTTTGCTAAAAACAGAACTGAAAAAGTCATTAAATCCAAGACAAATTGACTGACTTTCCTCACATTTTGTATCTTTATATTCAAAATATTTGGGGTAAGTAGAAATACCACGACGAGCTTTTATATAGGACCATAGCTGTTTTGGATTCTTTTTTACGTTGTCTTGCACCGATCCAATGTACTTTTGGAAGCAATCTTCTTGTAATAACTTTTGTCGTTTACGCAACAATGCAAATTCGTCATAATCAAGCGGATTAGCATATTTTTTCCATTTCGAGTGAGCCTTATTCTTTTCCTTGATTAATTTCAAAAGAACATCACTGAACCAAATGGGATAGAATTGCTTTTGGATTCTTGTATCAAGAGGAATATGCGTATTTATTACATTCCTAAGCAAATCATAAAAACTAGTAACGGTATCCTCTACAGTTAAACCAGCAAAAAGTTGAGCCCAGTTTATATTTGTTAATTGCTCATTGATTACATCATAGTTGGCTTTACGAAATCTTCTTCTCGGTTCAGTGTTATTAGTAAAATGAGCAGCAAAAATATCTGTGATCGACAACTCCAATGATGGGTGAAAAACATCCTCCTTTACCAAAGGAAAGCTAGAGTGAATGACTTCGGTAGTGAAATTACTAAAAATAAGATCAAGTACATTGTTTTTCGAGTTTTTAGTTAGATTATATTGATAGAAATTATGTTTTGTGAATAACTCGATCAATCTTCTTCCTGCCTCCTGAAATTCAACGGGACCCTTATGACTGTAAATTGGTAAATCGAAAGAGTTCCATCCAATATTGTACAAGTTAAAATCTCCCGCGACTATATAATAGTCTTCACTCGATTCTAGAATATTTTCAAATAATGAAATTAGACGTTGAATATGTTGAGACAGAGGTACGTGGTTTTCATTTTTATTCTTTAGTTTATTATTGACACCATCGGGGGGAGCATATGCAGAACAAATATGCAGGTCACGGTTTGCGAAAGAGCGATTACTGTTGCGCGAGCGAAGCGATGAAGCTGGAATAGTAACCCATAAACACTCGGAGCCGACTTGTCTCCATTCCGAACGCTCGCGAGCGCCGAGGCTTCTAAGTACCAAAATCATAACTCCACCACCATTCGTTTTACCGCTCACAATACGATCACGGTCGAGACGAAATACGTCATATCTACTGTCACAGATTTCTGAGTTGAGAACACCCTCGCAAAGCCAACTCTCAGTTATTATTATTACGTCATAGTTATTAGAAATTATGTTTTGATAGAAAATTGGCAATTTTGAGCGGAGACCGCGAGAATTTTGATAAAAAAGTGTTAATTTATCGCCCTTTGAAAATAAATGACCTGAGAATATAACACAATTTGACATATTTACTAAAGTAATAAATATATGAGAGTAATTTAAAATACATATATATTATAATGGTAAAATTATTATGCTTCAAAAGTAACAAACGTTTTGTAAAATTTATTTGGTGTGAAAGGGTTAGGATATGTGTAAAGTGTTGGTTGAGTATATGTGAAGTAGTGAAGTGTCCAAAAAACTGCATCGAAATACTGTTAAACTCAAAGTATTGAAAAATTACGATAATGGTTTTGTTGTTCGAAGCTTTAAGAAATCCGAACTATTTCTTATTTGAATTCTCGGGGAACCCATAGACTTTCGCACATATACATTGCAATTTCTCACCCAAACATACTCAAAATTCAACGATTTACATAACTGTTTGCAATCATTAAGCAGTTTTTTATTTAGTGGAGTCAAGTGATCATGTACAAAAATCTTTTTAGGTTCACCGGTATAACCTAAATCTAAAGAAGAACAATTAAGCTTCCGAAAACCAGATAAAATATTATCCTTAATCTGACGGCTTTTAAGCTTTGCAACAATATTTTTTGGCCGTCCAGCTTCGGGTTTGAATGCTTGCACACGATGCACAAACTCGATGTCCTCGGGCTTCAAAGATACTCCGGATAGCTTGGCGATGTCGACGAGGATGTTAGAAGGAAGATCCTTGTTCCGCTCCGGTACTCCAGAAATCTCCAGGTTATTTATTCTTAGCCATTGTTGGTGATCGCTAAATTGATTTTCGAGTTCCACAATTCGGTCGTTGGAAGTATTTAATTTACATTCTAAGTCGGTAATTTTTTTATCCGTTTCGAGAGTAATTGATTTCAATGCCGCCGTAATTTCAGTATTAATAATTTTCTTCATTTCGGTCATCAACGATTCAATGGAGTCCTTAAGCATTGTCTTCATCATCTGACCGAGTCTTTTCTCCAGATCTGATGATATCGTCTGAATGTTAATACTGGAAGAGTGAAGAGAAGGTGAACCAGATGATTGATCGACTGAGAAGCTGGGAATCGCAAGAGGGCTAGAGGATCTGGATCTAGGATCCTGAGATTTACACGTATCGCATTTCCAATTTGCACGCGCAAGTTGTGACATTTTCTTGAAGTTGGTCGAGGAGGTCCCAATACAGGAGTGGTGCACACTATCATAACATCTCGAACATTTTAGAGAATTTGAAAGGGTCAAATTTTTTAGACAAATTTTGCAATTCATGCTGCTCATATTGTAAAAAATGTGTTTATCTTGTATGGAAGGTATTATAATAATATGAGCGCAACGCCAACTTATTTGCAAACTGCAATATGCAAATATTTAAATAATTAGGAAATATGATAACTGACTGCACCCAAGATAGCCGGAACCTCTATGTTTTTATTCGCCGCCAATGTGAAACACTGCCTGCACCCAATATCAATAATTCACAATAAGCCAATTGCACTGCACCTCGCTTCACTACGACGCGTTACAGACAGCCAATACGATTGAAACAAACTATTAAAGGAAGGCGAACAAAGCAGCTGTCAAATCAATTAAACACGAGTAATGAAATTTATAATTACTATTTCGGTGTCAGAAAACAACTGATCTCAAAAAGTTTAACGATACTTTAGAAACCGATGTTAAATATTATCTTGATGTGCACTTTTCACTCTTGTACAATGAATTATTTTGCCAGAAAAACTGATTTTAGTAGGACGCAAAAATATACTGAACATTAGGATGTATAGATGTATATGTACTTATACATTTTGAATTGTATAAAAAAATACAACCCATGGTTTACAAATGATGCATTTCTCCATAATGATTAAGAATAAATAAAATTTTGAATCACTCAAAAATATTTTTTTTATTGATTCGCTTTTTAGTCATTTGCGTGTGTCAATCCATCAAATATCAAATTCTTGGAATTAAGCAATTTAACCTTTCCGAGCCCTGGAGTGGAAAAAATTTGCAAGTTCCTAAGCTTAAATGCGATAAATACGACTTTAAAGAAAACATGTCATTATGATCGCCGTGGTAGTGTTTATAAAACTGTTTCATAATATTTCTAGTTTTCTGCAAAATTCATTCAATTTTTCATAAAATACGAAAAAACGCCATACGAAATCGCACTCTTCTCGCTGCTACACGTTGAATAATACTGATCTAAAGTCACGCAACCCATTGGCAGGGAGGTAAAGGGGGGAGTGGAGAAGGGAAATAATTATAAAATTTAATGCGCGATATCTTGATTTTTTGTGGTTATTGCAGAAAACAAGCGACCAAATAGTAAGAAGCACATTTGCGAACTGACCAATGCGCAACATATCGAGTATTATAAAACCGTAAATAAATTGTAATGCTCGGTGTTTGCACGAAGAAAAAGTAAAGACAGAGGTGACTTTTTAATAAAAGAATTTGGCAGAAAAATATACATACAAATTTTTTAAACGAAATATTTGCGTTCTTTCGATTTACCCAAATATTTCATTTTGAAGGCCATTTTCAACGAGTTGTAAATAACTCACTGTTAGAAAATGGAATCAAGTCGGGGTAAGTAGGATTCGAACCACGGAACTTTGGTCCGTAAGTTCGTGACACCAGCCACAGGACCACAGCCCGATAACTTGAAAACATTTTAAAGATTGTGGGGTAGTATTACGCAAAAAAAACAGAATGATGATTAACGAAAAAGTTATTGAAAACATATGCTACGACCTAGAAGGGCTATTTTTGTAGGGCATCTTTATCATCGCGATCATTATATCTCATTTTTTTAGTGCATAGAGAGTCTGAGGTTTCGACTATATGACCACCCTAGATCCAGTTTTGGTTGACAATCCTACAAACCATATCGGTGACCTCGAATCTTGCTCTTACCCCTGCAAAAGTTCATTTGTATCTTAATTAAATACCCACAATTCTCATTTCCGTAGCTTTTCGTGTCACTGAAAATTTGTGTATTTTTTTCTTTCTAACACAAGTTTTTTCAGCAATTTGTGAGTACAAAGAGAACTCTAGCATCAATTTTTTTTTTTAAAGTAATATAAATTACTTAGGGGACTTAAACATATACGATGGCTCCCAAAAGGCTGGCCGCGTTGCCGATTTCAGTTTCCACCTCTTGATTCTCACGCTTTATGATTATCATGCGTTCGTGTAATTAAAATAATCTTAGGAATATGGCGTGGCGGTTGAATTAATACTATGGTATCATTTGCACCACTAGGTGCGGATTAGAAAATGATAATTATATTATTTAACTAGGTAAATTGACCATAATCCTAGGTACCGAGTTTGTCAGATAATAATACATTATTACTCACAATTATAACAATTGTTGCATTCTGTTTAGGCTAATTGGTGACATCTGACGGAAACTGTTCCAATCAATTATTTAAACAAAAATATCCGACGACCTTGATGTTGCAGTTTACATATTATTTTTCACTGACTGCGCTCGAGGTGGCTGCTACTGGCGTATGCATCAAATTAGGCCAATTTACATTTAGATCCTAGGTTCAAATCCATCACGGTGCGCGGTTGCGCCCCATATTTTTTTGTTATTTTATTTATTTATTAATGAAATCATACAGTCTTTATATAAAACAAGGAACAAATTAACAATTTTAAAAAGTAAGACCAATTACAGATTTCACACTAATGAATGCAGGAGGAGAGGGGAAAAATAATTTTATTCTAAAAAAGTAAAAATAAAAATATTACATAAAAAGTTCATAAAAATGAGAAGACATTGTAAAGCTACTTTACTTTCCTCCCTCTCTCTCTGCTTCCATGAACATTTCAATTTAATTGTAAAAAAAATCACAACTAACAATAAATTATTCGATGCAGGTAGTAGATGTAGGTAAGTATAAATTAAGAGTTGAAATCAAATGATTAAAATTAAAAGTAAAAGTTAAAATTAAAATGAATTTGAATATGCTATTTATTCAATTTTTTTTTTTTTTTAATTTTGGTGCTTTTCACAAAAATTAGGCATTTATTTAGAAATCTGTTTAATTAAAATTAAAAAAAATTTTTTTTTCCGCAAGGGGACCAAATCTACAAGCGCCGAAAGTAACCGACAATATTTGAATCGGACGGTTAATAGAAAGCTGTTAATAAATCTTTATTTCGGGTTCATAGCATTACTACTACTCTCGATTTTTAGACAAAGCTCTTTAAATTGAAGAGCTTAAAGTTGATGGAGAAAAGTTACGTTTGACATAAACTGGCGTAAGACGAAATATCAGTTCGGAGGCCTTGGGACCTCAAAAAATAATTGTATGTTAATCACCCGATGTGCTTTTTGTTAATTTGTATTTTTTTTCAATGGTTCACTCATATGCACACTCTCACAGTCAGAAAATTCGAGCATCTAGGTAAAATATGTTAACCATTTATGTTCTGTAAACATCTGTTTTAAAATCATTTAATCCATAAACAACGACATGAAAGCCCCTGACTGGGTTTTCTATAATGACTTCTTCGGTCAAACATTTATTGATGGTCCAAATCAGCTAGCCGAAATTTGCTATATTTGCAATAGAAACATAATAAACTTATATTTTCCTTGAATTTTTTGCCTACGCGTAAATAACCATCGCTATGGACGAGTGAGAAAGCGAGCAAGAAAATCGTTATGATCTGTAAAAATACTACGCAATGTTACTACGCGATGAGTGATCATTTAAGCCAATTGTGATACAGATGTAAAAAAAATAAAAAAATATTGCGTGAGTTTGAATCATGGTGAGACATTGATAAAGACATTACGTATTTTTAAAATTGTATCAAATCACAAACAATTATATGACCCTTGATTATTATAACCAGCGTTTTCCCCATAGAGGCTTTAAATAAACAAAATAAATATAAAAAATCTCTCAAATGAACTTTCGTTGGAAATTCTCATCATTTCAGTCACTATTTTACTGGCGTGTATCAAAAATAATTTAAAAATATTTTAAATACAATGAACTTTCATCAAAATTTTCACTAACAGACGTATCGGTTTCTGTAGCATTTTAAAAGTTAAGTTCACTTATTGTCATTTTAATTATTTTATTTATATATATACGGCATAAGGCAATTACAACAGTTGTATGAAGAAACTAAACAAAAAAAAGATAAAACTATGAAGCAAAGACAAATTATCATATTCCCATTAGACTGTACATTGATACTCCGAGTGTTTATTACAACGTGATTTATATGTTAATTCACGGCAATATTTAATAGTCCCTGGACTGGCGCCTGAATCGCGAGGATGATTATCATGCCACCATGTAATTAAACATGAGCACAGGAATGCGGCGGTTGGACCAATAGAGTTATCTATTTACCACTAGGCGCGGATAAGAAAATGATGATGTTATTAAACCGGATAAATTTATCAAGGCCCTAAATACCAAGTCTGTGAGACGAATTTGGATGATTATAAATAGTACATTTTATGGCTTTTTTTAATGAATCCCATTATTTGAGAAATAAATACACATACCCACAATAATTTATTGCAATTTGTTTATACCAAGAATTGATGACATCTATCGATAATTGTCTCAATCACTTTTTTATAGCGGCGACCTTGATGTTCCAGTTTATATACAATTTTTCATTCGCTGAACTCGAGGTGGTGGCTACTGGCGTATGCATCGCATAAACTAATGTATATGACATTTAGGTTCTAGGTTCAAATCCATCACAGCGCATGGTGGCCCCATCTTATGCTGGTTTTTTTTAAACCTTAATTCCAATAATTTTACTTAATAGAGAATTGTTTGTCTAATTTTTTATTCTTCCTTACAACAAAACCATTATAGAAATAGCCGACAACATTTTAAAAGGAAGTTAAATAGAAAGTAGTTAATATGTACACATTTATTTTTCTTTTGGTAAATCTTAATTTTTCAGCATGCGTCGCACTCCAAATATTTTTATTTAAATTTAAATATTTTCCGGCCAACAAAACACCCACTTTTTCGTTTAAATAAATGGAGTGTTCGATGTTCCGACAAGTGGAGATATAAATAGGGTGTGTATTACCTCCACGTTTGGTGATAACTGTCATCGAGCAATGGCGATACGGTTGGGTGCGCCGTGCGCCTCATACTGCGGATGCCTCCCGAGAGCCCTACCGACGCCGACGCCGTCCCCTCAGCGAGTTATCAGCTCCTCTACTCCGGGAGCTCCGCAGCTGGCAGTGTAGATGCATAAATGATACATAATCTGTCAATTTGTCTTCATCGGAGAGACGTAGAACGGAAATGGATCTACGTGCATTTTCAAAATACTCTGTGCTATAAGTGATGTCCCATTTCCGTTTTAATTATTTTTTTTCCACGTTCTCAACCGTGTCACCAGAAGTCGAAATCTGCTATTTCTCAAATCTTCTCAGAGTAACCTTTGTTATTTTAATAATATCCAGAAAGTGTAAATCACTAATAATAATAAAAATAATAACTTAGTATTTTAGTTTGTTTTGTCTGGTAGTTTATAGAGTATAATTTTAGTCCCTGATTTATTTTCTCGATTGTCCTTGTCTCATTTTGCAATGTTGTATCCGATATTGTTCTGATATTTTTGTATTAGGTCTGTGTTGATAATTTTGTTTTAATGTTTGAGTTCTTTGTGTACAATGATATCAGTGGCTAACTTTTTTTTTTCAAGATTGTATTTCAACTAAATGTCATGAAATATTTGTATATAACCACTTACCGACTTTTCTATGTCTACAGGTTTCGAGTCGTACCCGTTTCTTCGTCAGGACACCAATTAAACCAACACGCATAACCCACTATACACCATCACCATTGTTGTTGCACAAAAATATAAAACCAACACGACATGCATTTTAATAAGCACATGCACCGATTAGGACAAACATGCACCGATTAAATTATGAAAATATTCTTTTGTTTGAGAATTAATGAAAAAAGTAGAAGGGATGGAGGTAGGGGATAAGTTTAATAGTATTTATAGGGTGACCATTACAGTGGAACTTCGTATAAAAGAACTATTTTGAAAGTTTGTTTGATTATTGATCAAAGGAACATTATTTTTTAAAGCTTTCCTAATGTGAAATATTTCCATAAGTAAGTGGTTATATCCAAATATTTAATAACATTTAGTTAAATGTTTGACCACAAAGTTAATGCTTTAAATATTAATAATATTGTAGTTAAAATTAACATTTAATTGTTATTTTTTTTAAAGAGTTCAATAGTTGATGTTACACAACGAAGGTCATATACTATCTTCAATATTTTATGTTGTCGTTGTAGTGTGTTTATGTCATTTTGGTTTCTTGTTCCCGTAGTTGTTTTATATAACATATTTTACATTTGACATAGCTTCGATTATGTTGCTATTTCGCTAATTCAATTATTGAGGTAAGTTGTCCGAGTAAATATCCTCTTCACTTCAAAAGAGTTAGATGGTTTGCCAGACCTCCGGGAGTCGGCTATATTACGACGCGACGCGACGCGACGTAGCATTACCTAAGCCGTAAAAATATAATCTAATTGTTCATTAATTTAATAATTACTGAGCATCTATAATATTATAAGTCTTAAAATGATCGATTGAGTATGTGATATATGGGCCTGTTTCACACGTATCGCGCCAATCAAGTCGGTCCGGTAAAATTACGGTGGGTGGATACTTAATTATTATTTTCTTTTCCAGTTTTCTTTATTTAATTTTTACAGAAATCGAGTGGAGATTTGACCGCTCATGGTGTACTTTTTCGTGTGTTTACCTGCCAATTGATAAATGAAACATTTTTTTTAAATAATTATAAATAAACCCACTCGATATTATTTGTTAAGGCCGTCCCATGTTTAACAATCCACTAAATTGGCGGACAGGAATTTGACCTCTACATATAAATGAAACAGATTCGAAAAATGCTGTCTGAAGCTTATTCTAAACGCTGTGTATGATTTCTCATTGTCTAAACGCTGTGTATGAAGAATCAGGGAAAAAACGGTATAAATGTCTTGCTTTTAACTGCGCAGAAACGCATTTGCTAATTTTTAGGTTCTATTCGATCAACTATAAGGCTCTTCAATTATGCGCTTGGTAAGTAGGTCCTTCTGCTTATGTGTTCTTTTGCTCTTTTTTGCTCTTATTTTTTTCTTATTTTGCTCTTATATGTTTTAAATTGTCGGCCTCGTGGCAAAAGCGCGTTTGCCTACTGTGCAAGAGGTCTCGGGTTCGATTCCCGACATGGTTGAAATGAAATATTTATTTGAAAGGGTGTGTTCACACCAAAATATTTCATGGCCCCTTGACTGGTACCTGAAGCGTAAGATTGATCATTTTACCTCCATGTTACAAAAAACTGACCATGATACGCTGCGATTGGTTTACCAATACCGTACCCTATGTACCATTAGGTGCGGAAAGAGAATGATGCTGATGATGATGTTTTAAATTAAATAAACTGACAGAACTACGCACTTAGAGGTTGAAAATAAATTGACTGACTTAAGTAAACGTCTATTCTATATATTGGTGTCAAGTGCAATAAATTTTCCTTTTTTTTTACAAAGGTAACATTTTTGTAGATAAAACACGTCAGAATAACGATAGGTAACAAATTCATTATTTTTCTGAGGTAAGATAGTTGTTTTTTTATATTCTAAATTAACCTTTTTAAGTGTGTAACATTGCTTATATTAATTGTTTAATCTGTTTATATTTTTAAGTTTTATACTAATTGATTTTTTTTCGTTTTTAGGAAAACTCTAAGGAAATAAAGGATTCTCTTACACCACGTGATAAGTGAACGTACAGAATTTTAGATAATATTATGGTAGACTTATGAATGCAGATACTGAGGAAATGATCGGTAACTTTCAGAAGTGGGATGCAGCAAATAATGGCCAGTTCAGAAGTGCGTGATATAAAGAATGCTCAAAGAAGAGTTAGTAATCTTACTAGCGAACAGCGTGGAAGTCATTGAAGTGGCGTTCAGGAGAAAAGCTTATAATTGCATATGTTAATAAATCCACGTCGAATAACGAATTGAGGTAAAGATTTATTTATTTATTTATTTATTTATTCACACTCTTTATCAAAATACAATTCCATATTCACTTTGCCCAGCTAACAAGGGTACATACCCCGTTAGAAGCTAGGCAATTACATTTTAATATATTATAATAGTTAACAAATTAATATAGAGCACAGACAAACAAAATATAAACTTATTCGGATACACATTTTGATTCATATACATACAGACATACACATATATACACACATGTATATATAAATATACACATATATACACATGTACATACACACACACGTACATATACCCATGCGCATACACATGCATACATTCATAAAAACATAAACAATTTATTTATGCGAAACTTCATGGTTGTCATCTATAAATATATATTTTTAAAATTATTCCTTATTTTTTATATTTTATTTTTGACATCCAGTAAGGTTCCAATCCGTGGCATGCATCAAATTTTCTGACTCCCTACGACCAATGTCATGAAAGAGCGAGGTCAACACCTTCCGTAACTTGACAACACTCCCGTCTTTCCACGATTCCGGCAAAAGGTTATGGACCTTTTTGCCTACG
The DNA here is from genome assembly GCF_059751315.1 of Micrasema longulum. Classification (NCBI taxonomy): domain Eukaryota; kingdom Metazoa; phylum Arthropoda; class Insecta; order Trichoptera; family Brachycentridae; genus Micrasema; species Micrasema longulum. Next base: position 27,433 of record NW_028278210.1, read on the forward strand.
TTATAGTGTTATAATTATAATGTATGTTTTTGTGGTCCTTATTTTAACTAGGTAATTTTATGTTTTCTTATGTTGTTCACCCTTTGACGCAGGTACAGAGACAAGTCTGTACCCAAAATACATATTTGTAGTAATAGTTTTTTATGTTAATATAATTATGTACTTGCCTACAGGTATATTACTGAATAAATGAATAAGGAAATTATTTATGTTTTTTTATTGAGTATTAGGTTCATTGCGTGTACGGGTGAGCGCGTATGAGAGGGTAGGTGTGAGTGTGTCTGTGAGGGTGGGCGGGTGAGTGTGTGCATGTGCGAGGGTGCGTATGCGCGTGGGTGTTTGTGTGTGAGAGCGCGTGTGGGCGTGTGTGTGTAGTGTGTGGTGTCGGTTCGTTTCCCCTTCTGGCAAATATGATAAAAGTCATCCCTCATGCTACGTCGGCCACATGCACCGACTTTTGTCAGGGTCTGTCGGTTGGCCCGAGCGGCCTGAAGGACTATCCATGTTATTTATTAGACGCCCGAACGGCCAACCGACGGAGACTCTAGGGGACGATATAAGTTTTTTTTTAATATGAAGAAAAATTTTCGTTCTAATTATTTACTCAAATATATATATATATATATGTTTTGTGGGCCATTTTCAATGAGTTGTAAATAACACACTATTAGGAAAGGGGAATCAGGTTCGAACCTCGGACCCCTGAGCCGCGAGTCCCCGACATTAGCCACGGGGACGCAACCCGCGAGTGAGATCGAAAGGCCAACTTCGCTTAAAGGCCGACTACCGGAAGCCTGACAGAACGACTAATGTCGGTACGTAGGGCCGACAAAAGTTGGCCCGAAGGGCCAACCTAGCATATATCAGTCGACTTTTATCTGTTAGTATTGTATTACGGTTGAACAAGATTTAAGTCAAAATTAAGACACGTGTAATAACGTTAATGCCCGAAGTTCTCAAACTTATACATATATTTCTTTCTCAAAAATGTTCTCTGTACCTCAAATTTTTTTTCTTGTAAGATACCACTCATTGTCTTAAAATCAGACTCGTTGAAACGCACAATAAACTCCTGTAAAAGAATATCATTACTTTTATGTCTTAATACATTTATAATGTCTAATGCCACGAAAACCGGGAGCTATTTCAGTTCGTAAGTTATGCCAGTTACTCGTTATTTCTTGATTGTACAACCCTTTTACGGGTAAGAAAGTTCGTCATTTTATTACGCGTAGTTATTAAAGATAAGAGTTGATTGCAATAGTCATAAACATAATCTTGTTACAAAAAATGTTAAACCTTTCAATCCGGGTGTGAGGTATTTAAATACACAAAATTTACAATATATCTACTCATGTTCCTACAGAAATTAAAGTGCGGTGTGTTTCTTTTTTAAATAATGGTATTCCTAAGTTCAAATTTATTTTTATTTTGCTTGTTTCTGTAGTCAGGATTAACCAGAAAAGTTTATTTTTTTATTTAACAGCTGACTTCTATCCGGTTTGTTTTGGAGCGAATTCTGTCGTATAAATTATATTTCTAAAACATTTAATTGAAATTAATATAGGCAATTTTATTTTATTAACCATATCTTTGTTTTTTGTAAAATAATAAATAACAAATGTTTTATGAAGTATTTTGATTTATTTTAATATTAAGAGTCAGTGGTCATTAAAAATGAACCTTAAATACTTTTTAGGCGTATTTTTTTTAAAACAAAATGTTTTCCCATTAGAATAACAGAACAGAGGTGTTAGCTGCACCAGGATAAATGCTCGACTGAGGGCAAAAAGACTATCGGACTCCCGGCGGCAACTGAAGCTTCGCGAACTGGCCGCTAGGCCGCGTTGCCGACGCTCCAACGTGATTTTCAAACAAACGTTTTGTTGTAACAAGTTACGTTCCCTTTTTTTGTGCCTATTTTGCCGAGTCTCAATTTTATGATCAAATAAGCTGCCCCTATAATAAAAACGATTTATTATGTCACTTGCGGGGGAAGACATTATAATATCACGATTTTAGCCACAAATATGTACAAAATTGCGAGGAACCCTGTAAACTACTTTTTTTATAAACTGTTTGTTACCTTTTTACTAAGAATAAAGGATCTTTCCCCTCGTTTTATCTATATGTTTCAATGAAAACGCGGATGCTGACATATTTAAATCATATGTGAATTTCATAAATTCAGTTTCGAAAATGAATCGAAGAAACGAAATAAAAAATTGTTCCGATAATGAGACAGCCCGACCCCCTCTCGCTCTCTCCTGCTGCTCACATTGCTATCTTGTACCGTGCCCGATCGCGACACGGTACAAATAGATAAATAAAACTTGTCTGTTTTTTAATAAATAAAGTGTGTATAAATCGAGACAAATCGTGTTTTTATTTTGATTACATCCTCTCCGCCGCCTGCCCTTTCAAAGGATATTGCCACTGACCCAGCCTGTGAAGTCTTCAAAAAAATAATGTCAACTTTTTCAAACAAGCCCGATCCCAATAAATATTTATAATTTATGAGGAAATAAACTTACTGAAATAAAATAAAACAGGTTTTTCTAGCCCGGATTCCAAGCCCTTGTGGAAATCCAGGGAATGAAAAATGTTGATCATTTAGCTCAAAGAGCTGTACTAAATGAAATTGCGAATTTTATCAACTACTTAATTGTCGATCTTTTAACAATTCCAAATAATAATATATCTGCAACCTGGTCCCGCAAATTAAAAACCTCCAATATTTTAAAAACAAAACATTGCGCTCTCATTCTACCCAATGTCACATCCCGTCTTCGGTTTGAGACAATTTTGCATCCACCAGGTGTCGAATAAGGATAAGGCATCGCTCTAAGAGGACCCACCTCGCGAGAATTTCTGTGAGTAACTTCCCTATTTCCGATTATTGTTTTAGAGAAGATGTTAACCATATGTTTATTTTTTGTTTGCCCTGCTACCAAATACCTATTTTTTTGAGGCATTTCTCTTCCTACAAATATTCAACACATTTGAGCGTGTAGAAATCCTTATAAATATAAAATAAAAAATACATATATATAACCTTTTACTTGCATCAAAACATAAATAATGGAAATGATTTATTGTGCGCGACTGGAGCCTGCTGTTTGATTGGTGACAGTAGTACAAATGTGGGTGGTGGATTGATGGTTTTGGGGAGGGATTCTCCTTTTTAGTTTTTAAACTTTCTCAAAACTGCCAGTACGTACTTTATACCTCTGTTCGTGTCGCGGATCCAGCGGCCGAGCTCCGTTGGGTATTTTGAGTTTCTCCAAATGAACTTGAATGAAGACACATCACGTGACAAAAATTACACGAAAATAATTAAAGATATATAAGAATAATTAAATAAGTAAAGACAAAATAAAATGTTTGTCTAAAAAAAAATAATTCAGATGTTAAATATAATAGTATTATTTCGTAAGTAAATAATGGGATGTTCATATCTCAATTCAGCCTAGTTGAATTTATTTTATCCTGATTAAAATGGTTATTTTTGAAGGTAGTTGTAAGATCAGGGAACCATAATAGAGGGAGTATCAAATAGCTAACAAATCTTTTCCCCTTACACCCTGACAACTTTGAGGCACGCTTATCTCTCAACAATAATAATAAATGCCTTTAATCTTACGAAGATATGTGGACACCATTTTAAATTAGTTTTTTTCTGGTACTAAATCCATCAAAAAGTTTATTTCAAAGCACACGCATATCCAAAAAACAATATACGAGTATGTTTAAACAATTGTGAAGTAGTAGGTAATTTGGGTCTTATTTGTATATTATTTTTTAATCAAAACTCTTAAAAAAGTTAAAATATTTTCTTGAGAGCTGTCAAGGATCTTTCTTATACAGTAAGGTCATCTGTTTATCCAACTAACTGACTACTCTTGAAACATATATGGGAGCCAGTATCGATTAGTGTTCTGTGGATGACATGTTTCAGCACTAAGCTGAAGAGAGTATGAGCCAGGTTATCTTCTTTCCAGTGTCCCTAGCTAATCGCGAATGCTTCCGTTAATTCACTTTCTACCTTAACTTGGCTTCTTGTGTTAGTCATTGTCGTTTTCACTAACCTTATGAGTTAATAATAATTGAATAGCCGGACTGAGCGTTCGAGCATCAATTAAGTGTCGTAATTTTAGAGCGTTCCGGGTGCGTCTATGTGTTTAAATAGGTCAATGGTTTTATTTAAGAAAATCAAACCCGTTTCTATAGGTAAATACAGGAATTATGAAGCAATGTTTTGTTAGTATACTCAACAATGTAAAATCTTAAGAGGAAACGCGATCCGACTTTTCTTCATACACACGTTTTATAATACATACAAAGCTTTCGATGTGAAATACAACAAAAAAATCCAATTAACAAACAATAATAAAATTCCTAAAAAAAAAAATATATTCTTCGCGATTTTTTTTTATTTCAGAGAGTTTCCGTTAATTTTATAATCATGAAGGACTCTAAATAATTTCGACAAAACAAATTATATTTTTTTTTTAAAGATGTCTTCAGGCAGTACAATATTGTTCCATTTTAAATCCTTAAAAAAAAGAAGAAAAGAAAAATTTCAATCGTGCTTGTCAGTTTCTATCACGATCGATGATTTCATATAATTCTTGAAGTTTTTTGATTTTGATAATAATTATGATTTTGTACATTTGTTAAAATAAACTGCCTATTTCAAAAGAAAAATCAAATGAAAGTTCATATTCTAAAAGCGTTTTACCACGTTTAGTCGCGGCTTGAGGTCAGTTAGCAAAGTGTAAGAAATAATGTGTTTCTTTTGCAACACCGTATTCTACAGTCTGGGTCAAGATTTTCAAACAAAGTTTCGATTTTTTTTGTTTTTCCATAATAAATTTATCATCTTCCTTAAATTACTCACAATTTTCTTACTGCAAATTTATGTTTAATAGTAATAACATTTATTATTGATTGTTAACATTTTCGTCTTATAACTTTATTTCACTTTATACATCCTCACCCTGAAATAATACACAAAAACGAAAACCTCCCGTTTTAAAATTTAGTCAAACATTAGAATCATTGGTGTTTTTTACAAAATATTAAGAGGCAGGAAAATTTATTATGGTTTAGTTATTTCAATTTTAGATTGATGGATATAAAGTTTGAGTTTTTTAACCCGCCCGTTAAACTGGCGTTGCAAATTTAATTTTTTAATTATTATTTTTATTTATTTATACTTTTACATTGTTTGTATTCTTTTTTTATACAGAATAATATTCCCTCACTGGGGTGTCCCGTGCCGAAGGAAACATTTTACAAAATGTGAAACATGCCTAAGATTAGCTTTTGGACAAAGTTAACATAATAATAACAATAAAAAAAACTTCTCAGCAACTACTTTGAATATCATAATACCTTTTTTTACAATCTTTAAATAAACCTTTACAAATACAAATTCTATAATTTAAAATAAAATTAAATATTTTGTCCATCATGATCTCCAAAAATGACCAAGTGTCGAGTACCCTGAGACAAATATATAAAACATTTATTTTAGAGAAAGAGATTTAATGCAGTTAGATCACAAAGCAAAATATATAATATGTAATTTTAATAAGATGAAAAGAGGCAATAATTATTAGCCAACTATTCCGTGAATTTCGGATTTCTGATACGAAATTAGTAAACCTCGAAACTTTATAAAACGAAAGTCGCTCACTCTTTACTAAAAAGACAAGAAAGTAAATAACATGTTTTTTGTATGATTTTTTTTTTTTACTGGTAGTGATTTTATGTATTTAGAACTAAAAAAATATGAGAGTTTTCATTTAATTTTAATCGATATTTGATATATTTATATGATATTCATTCAACATTAATTACAGTGAATTCCACCAGTTGTGACTGCGATGAAGAAAAAATATCAGTGCATTAAAAGTATTTGTTTATAACTGGTATTTAAAAATTATGTGGTGTATTCATGCACCTATCTTAGTTTTATTTTATGAAGAATAAAAAAAATTAGATCAAAATCGTATGGGTACTAAAAAAATTTATGAAAATGAGATTATGTTAAGTGTTATAATTCGTTTGAAAAACATCTCAAAAACTTATTTTTAAACCTCGTAATAATAAAAGGCTATTTAAAAAAACATCCGTTATTTTTTTTTATATTAACAGCACATACATTAATATTACCATGTACGAGAAGGTTGTTTGTTTTGAAATAATAAATGTTTATAAGAAGGTTAATGAACTTGGTAGTATTTCCTAAATAAATCTCAAGGTACAATTTTTTCTTTGTGTGATTCCATTTGGAGAATAAATCAATCGTCACTAAAGTTGTTTTTTTTTTATTTACGGATATTGTCCATTTATACAATTTATAAAGTGTTTATACCTACGTTACTCAAAGAATAGTTAAAATATTTAAAAATAAGAAGTTTTTTTTATAATGTTGAGTATATTTTTTTGTATTGCTGTTATTTTCCTGAATAAACAAAAAAAAATTGTCGACGTGTTCAAACATCACTCTCATTTGAACCACTTCGTGCTATCATGTCCATAATGTTTAAAATTACTCGTGTTTTAGTGTTTCATCAAGATTCTATCAAATTTTCCCTAGTGAACAAAATCAAAAATTATTCAGAATATTTGACTTCGAAATGCAAAGCGTGCGCAAAAGTGCGCGCGTCTTAACACACTATTTTTGTATAGGCAGCCCTCCGAGCACGGTAAAGTAGAAACGCGCTTGCGGCACTTGACCGGTTAAAATATTTGTGATATCACAAATAATTTTTCTCACGTTAAAAAGAGCGTTCGATACACTCAAAAATCTCAAAGGTTGTTAAAAAAAGTGCTCGATCTAGTATTATCTTCTGAACCAACTTACTTTTTAAACTAGAGTTTTTGATAAATTGAGCTATTTTTAAATTTTGAAAAAAATATTTTAGAGAAAAACAAGATTGAAAAATCAGTGTAGTAGCATATACAGGATGCGGCGTAGAAGATATTAGTTTCCTCTGGAAAACCGCCTGTATCGAACAGTCCTGTCGCTGCAAACTTTGTTCTTTGAAAAACTAAACCCCGGCTTTGCCATCAATATCCTTGATGGAAATTTAAAGTTATGTTTATCTAATAAAAATCACTTTTCAACAACTTTTTCAAAAATCGTTTGTGTAAGATAGGTTGATAATTGTTTCTGTTCTCCGGATCTTCTGTTTTATAAATCGGTGAAGCAATAGTATGTTTGTATATTGAAGGAAAAGTTTTGCTCTAGCGCTCATATTTATAATATGAGCAATTGGTTTACTTATCAAGTAATTTACCTTTTTAAAATATACAATGTTAAGTCTTCGTCTCCAGTGTCGCTATTGCGACCAGTGTATTCATCTGTACGTAACGAAATGATGCACTTAACTTCTGAACTATTTCTTTATTCATTTAAACCAATATATAAAACCAATACATAGTTTACAAAAAACATGTTTATACAATAGGTACATTCAATAACATTTCCTTGTTATTTATGGATGTAGCCACTCCTCTGGCCCACAGGCACAATTCGGAATGTCAGTGTATTATTTATTGTATACATAATAGTACACACTTTCACATCGGTTGTCAGGTCACATCAAAATATTGTAGGTGTAAAAATTTAAAATCTATAAAAAAAAAATGAAAACAAACTTACTTGAATAAAATGAGAAAGGACTTTTGTAATATCAAAATTATATTTTGATATGTGAAACATATTTCTCAGCTTTCTGTCCATCCATTTAAAGATTAAAGTTAAGAAAACATATTTTTTTATTTTGCCTACCCGATATATCCATACATTAAAAGTTGTTTAGCTTAGGGGCCAGAAAATTATAGTGTCTTTGTTCGTAATTTGTTTTTTTCTTTGGTAGCAGAAGTATTGTTTTTTGTCTTTGCCTAGTATCGTAAATTTATTGTCCGTCATTGTGTCTGTCAGGCTTTTGATAAAAGTTTCTTAAAATTGTGTTTATGTATATTTGCCTTGTGTCTAGTACTGGAAATTCTGTAAATGTCTCTTTGTAGGGTATTGGTAGGGCTTTTTGTTGGCTTCTCTCAGTAAGGCTTTTTGTGCTTTCACAAATGTGTGTGGTCTTACTTGTTTCTCCCCATCCTATTATTCCGTAATTGATAATTAATGTGCTAGAGCATAGTTAATATTAATTAAGGTAGATTGGTTTAGAATGTTCCTAATGTCTTTAAATATATATGTTATTTTTTTTAGCTTGGTTGCTGTCTTATCTACGTGAATGATTCATCTTAAGTAACAGTTAATTTGTATACCAAGATATTTTGTATAATCGACCTTTTTTATAGTTTGGCGCTCACAGTCACTGTTTCTTGCATTTGAGCATTCATGAATTATAAGAGTTCTTTCTGTTGGCTGATTCAGTCGGTCTATACTATAAGTCAGATATTTTGTTGTATACGCGTTACGTGTAAGTAAATTATAGTCTAGTTATGTTTTCGTCTTTTCCAAGCCATTTTCACTTTGACTGAATACTTCCAGCATTTAGCTCGGAATAGAAGCATCGTATTATTTGCAAAAGTTACCATTGTGATGGACGCATTCGTCCATCAATATTCAAGTTGCATAATCCATTTACATATATCAGAAATAATGTAGGCCCCAATGTACTTTCCTGAGGTAGTCCAAAATTTCCGGTAAGATTTTCGCTTATTTTATGATCTATTTTTACAATTTGTTTTCTTTTGAAAACAAAACTTTTAAATCACTTAAGACACATAATTTTTATTCCATATGCTTGTAATTTATTAACCAAAAGTATTTGTGACACTCAGTCAAAGGCTCTAGTAAAGTCAAGAAAAACTGGTAAGGTTTTTTTAATTTTGGTCTACGTTTTGATAAATATATGTCTAATATGGCGTCCTGCATTCCTATTCCTTTACGAAGTACGTATTGGTGTGTTGAAATCAAATTATTTTTACCATGGTATTTAATCAGCTGTGTGTCTACAATTTTTTCAAGATCTTTACTTAGAATGTTTAGTAGAGATATTGGTCTGTAATTGTTCAGTTCTGTTTTGTTACCTTCTTTAAAAATTGGTATTACACAAGCTTCTTTTAGCTGGCTTGGGAAATCACTTGTTTTTATATTTTGGTTGAACACGTGGCAGATTGGTATTGTTATTTCGTCGTACAAACTCTTAAAATGTTTAGAACTTTAAAAAAACTCTTTAAAAAATAATAATATATACTATCAAGTCTTTTTGAGCAGTCTGTTTTTAAGGTTTTTTTTTATTTCGTCCACTGATTTTTTTTTATTTTAAACATTTTTCGGGAGTATAATTCAATATTTTTAGTGTTTTCTTATTCCCACTCTTTTTTATTCAGCGTGTCAAGTATTTTATAAGCTAGTTTTATTGCCATAGTAGAAGAGTGGTTGTTGAGTGCATTCGCAATATGTTGTTTGTTTGTGAGTGTTCTATCACCTTCAACTATACTTGGTATTAATGTTTGGTTTTTGTTTGACGTGTTGTTTATTTTCTTTAATGACCGTCCATATAGTTTTGGTATCATTACTGATTTCTTCTATTTTGTTTGCTTAATATTTTTTCTTTTCCTTTTTGCTGTAGTTTTGGTACATACATTTCTATATTTTTTATAATAAAGGAGTAGAAGAGTATTGTTTGGGTATTTTATGGTTAAAATGTAGTTGATCACGTAGGTTTTTATACATTTTACTAAGTTGTTTGTGATCCAAGGGGTATTTTTGTTTTTGTTTGTGGGTAATCAGAATTTTCATTTATTTGTGTGTTGAGGATGTTTACTAGGTTTTGCAAGGCTTTATTTGCATTTTCTTGACTTTAGATGGTTTTCCATTTTTCCTCTTTCAATATTTATTTTATTTTGTTATAATTGATTCGTAAATATATTTTTTATTATTTTCTGACTCTTTTTTCCTTTTCCCTATTATTCGCAGAAATACGATATTATCATCTGTGACTGCAGATTTTATTACCGCCGTGTCTGCTCCTATAGATGATTTAATTTGAATAAGGTCAAGGCAAGTAAAAGTTTTGGGTATGACTCTAGTTGGAGCATCTATACCTATTTCGAAACCATGATAGATGCTTTCTTTCTATTTTATTGATGTTAATGTCACCTTTTACTACACCGTATTTTGAGTATTTATTCTTTTCTAATAATTGATTTAGGGATCCAATAAATGGTAGTAGATTGTGTTGTGCCGGAGATCTACCATTATGTTTGTATCACCTGTTACAATTTGTAGGCACTTTGCCCCATACATATTTCTTCCACTAATGCTTCAATGTTACTTTTGATGTATACCACTACTCCTTCAGCATGATTTTCATTATTTTTTGTAGAATAAAAGTTATATCCTTCGATGTATTTCTGTTTAAAAATTCTTTTTAACCAGTATTCTGTTAAAACTGTAAAGTAAATTTTAAATTTTATTCTTTGGAGAAATATAACCTGTTCATTGAAATTCTTTTCTAAACTGCGTATATTAAGGTTTAAAATGTTGTATTTAAAGCTGCTAGATAATATATTTATACTTTCCTACGCATTGTTTATTTCCAACTTTTTTATTAAAGTAGTTTTGAATTCCATAAAAGTGGTTATGGTTATTTACAGTAGATTCTAAATTAATATTAAAATAAAAAAAACGGCAGACACTTATGTTACACAATGAGATTTTAGTAAAATATATTTTTGAAAGTTAATTGAAATATTTCTAAAGAAACTTTCCGTCCAGCTATATAAAGACAAAAATAGATTTAATAAATAATTAAAGATACACAATATTATATTACACTTATTATGTCTAAGTTTATGTTATGGTGATTACTGGTATGATGTTCATTGTCTAAATAGTATTATACAAAATACACCGGTATGTTCTACCGACTTGTCATCTTGACGTTTTGTGATCGAATCCAACCAATGAATGACCCCGAAAATTAAATCCGCGTTCCTTACTTTATCAAATTTAAAATAGCTCTCATTTATATTTTAAATAGGCTTCTATGATAAAAAAGTGTCCACTTTAGAGCGATTATAAACGCCAAAAAATTCCATTTTAAGTAAAAAATGCTCACTTTACTATGATTTTTAATGACTTTTGACAACTACCAAGACGGTATGCTTAACGGTCGTTTGTATTTATCTTCAGAGCAATTAGAAAGCCGGGTCCTTTAACGTCTCGATACGTAAATTTCGGAAGATAGTAAAACAAATAGAAAAATTATAAAAACTATTTTTTTTTTAGTGGCAATATTTTACGCCTAGATGCTCTTATATGTTAATATGGTCGAATATGGCCATTTTTTTATTTTTTTTTATTCTGATAACAAACAAAAATATAATATTACCACTTAATAAAAATTTTCATCATCATTCCCTTTCCGCACCTAATGGTGCATAGGGCACTGCTTTGGTACACCAATCGCAGCGTATCTTGATCATTTGTGTTACATGAAGGTGAGATGATCGGACTTATGCTTCAGGTGCCAGTCCTGGGACTATGAAATATTCTAGTGTAAAAAAACCCTTTTAAATCATATTTCGTATCAACCATGCCGGGAATCGAAAATTTTTATATAAATTAAATACATATATTTACATTAAAGTTTCCCATTACGTAAAAGAAATAAACAATTCTTGTGTACATAATGGGGAGTGACGTCTTACAATAGTTTGTTTATTTTATTTTTAATTATTATTATTTTTAGGATAACATATATAAACTACAAAAAATATTGTAAACGGTGTTTGTAATCAGTGCTACAAAAAAAATCATAATTTAACCATTCATTGAGAGGTGAAAATTACGCCATACTTCAGTTCATCATAAAGAGGTAGATCGAGGGACGTAGAGAGGTCGGAAGAAAGAAGAAGAAGAATATCAAATTGAATTTTGTTACTCGATGATACCTCCATAGCACTACATGCCTACAAAAACGAACCGTAGCATCTCACGGAGATCCAAATAACCGAATTATTTATTTTTTAGAATAGTTTGTAAGTCATAAGTGCTCCAGACCACTGCTCTCATCGCTTTTTCACCGACCGACCCGATTCAGTAACAATTTTTTTTTAAAAAGAGAAAAAATTGAGAGCAAATAAAAAAATACTTCCATCTGTAATTGTGAAAGGTGAAAATTCTAATAAAAATTCTGTAATTCTGGTATACTTTTTTTATTTAAACAAATATATTATCAAGTAAACTAAATTTTCCAGGCATAAAAATTAAGTGAGGAATGTTCAAGGTTATAATGAATAATATATTAATACCAAATGTATTAATATCTCACGATGTAAAATAAATAATTCTTACTAGAATATTCTTTCAAATTTAATAGCAGAGAAGGATATTTATATACCTATAGTTTAGTAACAGAAAATATTTTTAGAAGTTTACAATGCAGAATTTTAATAACCATATTCAATCAAAGATTTGATTGCCAAGATAAGCATTTAAAGTACTATAAAATCAAACAAATTTATCGAATCAAATATATGGGTATGATTATTTGTAAAAAAAGTTTACCCTGAAAATAGCTCTCGAAATGGTAGCCGAAACGAGGTAGAGGAAAACTTTCTATGCGGGTCGAAGAAAATTCAGTTTGTTTCGCAGAAGGGATGTTTATTTATTTTTGTGTCTAGAGAAAACAGAACCCCGCACACAAAGATCTTTTACGCTTTTGAGAGATTTCCCTGAGGGAATACACAAAGAAAAAATGATATACGACATAAATTTTCTGCGCAAAGAAAGGTTTAAAAGCAAAGATTGTAGTCAATTTTATATTGTCCGGATCAAAAGCCAACAATTTTAAAAGGATGATCCGAATTCATCTTTAAAATTCAAACATTCGTAGCATCTTGTTTTTATTCTAAGAATAATCTAAATTATTTGAAAGAAGTGGTTGAAATTATCATCTTTTTAATTTTCTTGCCTAAATACATATAAGGTAAAATACAATTGCGAGTTCTTTGGTAGCAAATAGTTTTGTATGTGCAATCACAGCATATTATTTGACTGCCTATAACTATTTAACTATTTCCTTCTTTAGAATCGTTCAAATTTATCCTATTCCACCCTAAAAGTTTATCTTACAAAAAGTATATTTTTTATAAGATTTATTCTCCATAAACGCAACATTATTAGTCTGTTTTAGATTACATTAATTTATACGTCTTAGTCGTGAGCTATCACGATTCCCTTTTTGTTCATTTCAAATATTGTTCAGTCCTATTTTCTTTCCTCTTGTTGAACTAGTGATTTGTTTTCTACCGCGCGAGACATCTCGGATTCGATTACTGACACGGTTGACATGAATTATTTATTTAAATACACGTTTTTACGCTGTAACTGAAGCGTAAGATTGATCATCTTACCATCTGCTCTTGATTTTCAAATTTCAGGTTCAATTTTATTCGGAAGGATTTCGTACATTACAAAATATTTATTTCGAGTCATACGTAAATCAAAAAATTAACATGAGAATTTCAATGTTATAAAAATAATCTTTATGAACTTACAATAACGTTAAAGATGTCAATATCCGAAGAGGTACGGTTGTGTAAAGATATTATTTTTCCTATTGCCATCACCTAAAGTTATATAGAACACCACCTAACTCTGTATCAGGATTTAGGTCTCGGTTTCTCTACATTCATACATCTTCTGATGCGAGCTCGCAAATTATTCAGACTTTTGACATGTTCATCTTTAAGTATCGGTTGGATTTATTTATTTATGTCTTTCTCGGTCTTCTTCGATTTCTGCATCCATCAACATTTGCATCATAAGTTCTTTTGCTGTCCATTTGCTGTAGTCCCACTCTTCAACCGTAGCCTTAAATATAGAAATATGTTGTTAATTAATAGTTCAAGACGTTAAGTTAATACTTTTCAGTCGCTAATGTGTAGATATACTATAAACAAATTGTTCAAAAACAGACATTTATTTGGTGTTTATTCTAACTCTCTACATTCTAATTCTGAGATTATGATGAGCATTGGTTTGTACGAGTATGTTCCTGAGACAGCGTCAGCATAGATTGTTTCATATTCCGATATACAGGAGCCTGTTGGAAGGGCTACCGCTATGCTGAACAACATCGCTCTGGATATTAATCTGTTCCATGTATCCGAAGGGGTTTTTTCGGAGCAGGATTCTCCTACTACTTTGACATGAGTCTCTTTCATATATTTTTTCTTTTTTATAATATGTAGGCATTGAATATATGTTTGTGATGTATAATGTTATATTTAAGTAAACGAATTTAATCCAATCGAATTAGATAACCCTAACAATAATTACATGGCAACAGTGAAAACTTTTTAGTAGATTGAGTTTTTCTACTGACATTTCTTGGTGGAAATGGATTTTTTTTATTATAATTATAACTTTTTAACGTGATTTTATAAGTATACTCCTGTTAGAATGAATTTATTTGTGACAAGCAAGTGCATTCATTTAACATTCAAAATAATATTAATGTAATATTATGACAGTGCTACTGAAAGTTTGCTACCTAAGTTTACTAAAAATCACTCATTACATATTTTATTTATTTAAACGCCTTTTAGGCTTTTACATGTTTTTACATACACATATACAAATAAAGACAAACATGTATTAAAATATTACAACAGAAATGAAGAACATTTAAGAGAGGTAATATAGAAGTCCAGGCATCTACAGGGCTTATGACCTGTCAATGGCTGGTTTAAGTGGCCACTTTACACACTGTGTAACATTCACCATTCTGCCCATATTTGAACATCTATATTCCTTCAATCTTTTCATCTGTTGATGTTTGTGAAGTTTAAGAGCTGAAACCTTTATTTATGCGGGTGAGATTCGTCTAATTGAGTTATTTCACCTACATACTAGGCAACGCCTGAAAATGATATTTTTTCAATTTCTGTACTTCTTCATAGACCAGGTGGATTTATCAACAATATTTTGAGTTTGTCCAAATTTTTGTAGACAAGGACTGGATTCAACTCCCTGGGGAGCTGTTTATATTAACATATTACAGCAGAGATGAAGAACTTTGAAGATAAGGTATTGATAGAAGTCCAGGCATCTACAGGGTTTATGACCTGTCAATGGCTGGTTTAAGTGGCCACTTTACACACTGTGTAACATTCACCATTCTGCACATACTTGAACATCTATATTCCTTCAATCCTTTCATCTGTTGATGTTTGTGAAGTTAAAGAGCTGAAACCTTTATTTATGCGGGTGAGATTCGTTTAATTGAATTATTTCACCTACATACTAGGCAACGCCTGAAAAGGTTTTTTTTTTATATTTCTATATGTTGGGAGCTGTTTATATTAACATATCTGTTGTAATATATTAATATAAACAGCTCCCCAGTGAGTTGAATCCAGTCCTTGTCTACAAAAATTTGGACAAACTCAAAATAATGTTGACAAACATGTTTTTTACAAAGAAGTAGTAAAAAATATATAAAAATGATTTTTTAGAAGAAAATGATAAAAATCATATTTACATATTAGTATAAAAGTAGAAAGAACAGAAGTGCATTTATTCCTTTATCACAAAAAAATACCAAAATATCACATCTCTGGGTCCTGGGTATGGGTGAGTGGACTTCCAAGTTAGAATGGTAAGAATGTGTAAGGGCTTTACTAATTTTTAATAGGAATTTTATTAAAAAAATCACAATTACGAGTACATAGCAAAAATTATATAAATACAATGTGGACTGTACTGTAGAAGTCTCAAGGGGTAGGTGTCGGCCGTGTCTCGCTGCCGACGTCGCTCTCGGGGTCGCAAATCCCGAAAGTTATGATGTCTTGAAATCCCTCAAGTCCGGTGTCACTGCGTAGGTCAGTAGAAGATTCCGGGTCGTAGTCCTGGGGTAAAGCGATGGTCAAGTCCAAGGGGTGGATCCAGTAGTAGAGCGGGAGGTCGGGCGGAGTGACGAAATAAAACGATCTGACTAAGGTGAAGGCTCGAGGCGAACTGATTTATTAATTAAAAAATAACATATTATACAGGGCGTGCTGCGGGCTCCCGCTAACTGCGTCCGAACTGGTGTTAGGCTGATACGGGAGTGGGGGAGGAAATACCGCCCCCACTATTCCCGGCCGGTGCGCCTCCGCCAAAGTGCACATGGGGAGGTGCCGGCGCTCGGCTCGGTCACTTCGCTGGGAGCCTCCGCACGCGTCACATCAATTACGATGTCCTTTTCAGGGCAAACATCAGTCTCGTTCAAAAAATGCCCTTTTAAAGGCAGTCTTGAGTCTCGTTAATACAAATGCCTTTTTTAAGGCGGACCTTAGTCTCGTCGAATACAAATGCCCTTTTTAGGGCAGACCTTAGTCTCGTCGTGGCCCTTGCCAGGTGCCCCCTTTTTAGGACAATAATTTAGTCAAACGTTAAACTCCAGGCCCTAAAAAGGGCCTGTAACACAAATTTCTATTTTATATACCCCGGTATCATTTAGCCGACAGATACCGGGGGCCCTAACCATATTGTTTGCATATTATTTTATTTTACGAATTACATACATCTTTTAACCGTCCGTTACAGTGGACATTAAAAAAATATTTTTATACCATAATCCCTAATAGTAGAGTACTATGTTCTTTGGTTATTTCCCAATTGTAGTTTTTTGTTGCTTCTATCTATAATATGTAGGTAAACTCGTACCAAAATAGATGCAAGTTATATATCTGCATGGAGTGGTGTCGGTGGGGTATCGCGTATTGCGCATCGCACTCGCAAGCAGCGCAGCAGAAAGCGATAGGCACAGTCACTGGCTCAAATATTTTTTAATTCACCCGAATCCCTTCCACAAGTACATATCTGTAGTAAAAAAAAAACATTATGTTTCAAGGACATTGTGCCTTGTCCAAGAGCCACATCGCCACAGCTCTTGAAAACCTCTGAAGTGGTTTTTATATCTCTAATTGATGTAGGAAGTTTATTATTTAGTTTTATTCCACTACAGTAGTGGTAGCGCTGGGTCCATGTGGTCCTTAGTTAAAGAACAAAGAGGGATTTTTTAGTGTTAGCTCTAGTGTGGTGTCAATGGTCTGTATATGTTTGCGCGTGTTTGGTTTTGTGTATAAATGCAAGTTTACATTAAATTTATTGAACAGCTGATTCATAGTTAAGACAGGAAATTTTGAAAACAGTAAACATGATGAATAGCAATGGAGTTTTTTGTTGATTATTCTAATTAAAGCTTTTTGTGATTTAATTGTGGGTTTTAGGTTAGATTTCGCTGCAGCACCCCAACCAATTATGCCATATGAGAACTTGGACTGGTATAGAGTGTAGTAGGTGTTTTTTAAAGTATTTTTACCGCGAATATATCTCATTAACAGGAAAAAATAAATAATTTTCTTGTTTTTATTATAATAAGGTTGATGTTTTCCTTCCAGGTAAGTTTATTATCAATAAATATACCAAGGTACTTTAATACTATTTACATTTTCTATAACTTGGCACGAGCACGGTTCATAGTTGCTGTTGTTATAATGAATAAAAAGATCTTTTTGATATTCATTTAGTGAATAAGTTCCTGGGCATTATAGAGGTATTTTTTATTATACTCTACTAGATAGTAGCTATTTGTTAGTTTATGTAAAACATACGATTGCGTGGATTTAACCCCCAGGAATAAATTAATAAAATATTTTAAGTTACTTACAATTACACACAAAAATACAGAGATTACACAAATAATATTTTAGAGTGAATTTAAATTCTGGTGAAGACAGAGAAGGGCGAGTGGCGTGCTACGTGCCCTTATATAGGTCCATTGGGCACTGCGGCCATAGACAACAACACATCCTCGTCTCTCACTCTCTGGTCCCCGCAGCGTCCTGTGTACCTACATTCTTTCTAAAGGCAAATTGATTTTTAAATATTTTATTGTCACTGTCTAAGTACTTAAGTAGTCTTGACTTCATTAATGATTCGATAATTTTTTTAATAACATTTATAAGTTATATTGGTCTATAGTAAGAGGCTAAATGATAATTACCGGCTGTAAAAATGAGACAAACTGATGCATTTTTTAAGCGTTGAACTTTTCAAGAGAGACACTCACTCGTACGTTAAAAAAATGAGTTAGGAGTGCTAAAATGTGATTGGCGATATTTCTAAGGTTAAATGTTGAAATGCCACCTAGGCCAGATGAAGTACAATTTTGTAGAAACTTGGTAGCTTGTAGTATTCCTGGTTCACATACAGGTAATAAAAAAAATGTTCAGGTGTAAGAGTGGAGGTTATAGAATTTGCTAACATTGTTTCAGATGTTTTCATAAAATATTTATTAAAATGGTCAGCAATAATATCTAAATCCTTTTCAGTGGTAAAAGTTTGTCCATAAATTAAAAGTGATCGAATATTATTTGCGGTGACGTCTGGAGGTATGATCGCTTGGAGACTACGTTTGAAGCTAGATTTTTGTCTACGTCTACAAAATATTTATTAAAATGGCCAATAAAAATATCTTCATCTTTTTTAGCGATAAAAATGTAGATATTGTAGTCCATTGTCCATTTATTCGAAGTGATTGTATTATTTTATAATTATTTTCCACACTTGCTTTTGGTTTTTGCCGGCCTGGCATATTTTTTCTCTATAATAAGATTCTTCGGTTGTTCTTATTACCGATTGGCAAATATTATGTTAGCGTACGTATTTTCTTTCGAGCTCGATATCGTGGGGATGTTTTTTGAGATGATAATTTATCTATCTTTTTTAAACTTTTAATGATGCCATCCGTTATCCACGGATTAAGTTTAATTTTACGGGGGGGTATATACCCCCCCGTAAAATTAATAAATATTTATTGCAAATGTATTATTTGAATAATGTTCAAATAAGGTTTTTATAGATTTGTTGAATGCAGAATCAATGCAGTTATCAAAATATACTTCATTCCATGTTTTAGAAGCTAAGTCATTTCTTAAAACACCGTAATTATAATATTTTACTATTTTATTGATTATGTCCCTTCTGCGATTTGTCTTAATAAGAATTCCGGTTGTACAATAATCCGTTACATCAGTTTGAATGACAAAAGTATGAACGTGGTTTAGGTCTTTTGTAAATACATGATCGAGGCTAGTCCCGGGCTCCAGTCTAGTGAGTACATTTAAATTATTTATGAAACTATTTTCAGCGAACAAACATAGATACGTATTTACACGCGTATCCAAATGGTTTAACAAATCGAGGTTTATATTTCCGATGAGCACAGCATTAGACTTATTCGTTTCTAAAATGTAACCTAGGATGTCAAAAAACTTGGACAAAATAGCGATTTATATATACAGTACAGATAAATGTTTTCAATCGCAATAATTAGCTTCAATATGGGTTATTATCGACTGTATTTGCTGTAAGTTTATAACTTATACAAACAAATACACCATCCTTTTGCAGTTTTTTTTTATTTTGTTCATACGAGTAGTACACTGTGTAGGATGGTAAGTTTACTAGGACGAATTGTATCGTATGAATTCTGCATTCAGAGAATATAAATACGTAGAAATGAGAGGTAAGTTCGTTTGTATCTGTCAGAAAATCGTCTAAGTTTTTATTTATTCTACGTATTTTTTAATGAATAACGCGCGATGACATATGATTTGTATTGTGTTGTTGTAGTTGTGGAATTCAGTAAAGTTGAAAAAAAAATTTGTGCGATTGAGTCAAGATCGTCTATGTCTTCAAAAGTCATGGTAGAAAAGTATAAGATTTGTTTCAATTATTCATCTTAAAATGAAGCATGCGTTAATGTAAAAATGTAATATCGCAATGACGCATAAAGGTGCGGTGAAACCCATCCAAAGCAAGTATTATATGGTAAAGATGCTGAAGGGTTGAATGTTCGGAAAAAGTATAAAAATTCTCATAACTAGTCACAGTTACATATAAAAAAGTGATATTTTAGGAATGCCAAACAATGACATACGAAAGGTATAAAAAGTAAATTATAGGCATTTGGGAGAAATACACCCTAAACAAAATAACTTTACAATGTGAGAACATAAAATAGACAACCATATTATCGTAGTTTATGCAATACAAACCATTATAGTCGTATACGTGTTGAATCCTGATTTACTGAATTTGCCGGTTCAAAATCTTATTTTCGAAATGTTTTTAAAGTATTTTTATCTTTAAAATCACCAATATATTTCCCTATAAAATAGAAACGACACCTGTTATTTTTTTGGTAAAACAAAATATTTGGATTGACGAATCATTATTTAATAATTTATTTTCTAATGCCTCAGGCGGTGTAGAATGCATTTGGGAGAGCTGATAAAGCAGTTTTCCATGTGTCGATATTGGAATATAAAAAGAAAACTGTTTGGGCGATTCGACAGAAATAATTAAAGTACGATTTGTACTCAGAGTAATAATGCGTCAACCTATAGAGAAGCCCTATCACTATGTTTCATATAACGCAAGCGATGTTGGTTTGCAACAAATTGGTGGCCATTTTGTTTTTTTTTACAATATATGCATAACCATTATATCGGATTCTTTTGTTGCTGCGCTTGGCTTTGTTTGTATATAACTTAGATACTACGTTATGATAAATAAAAATCAACTATGGTGAATTGCAGTATTTTTGGTTGCATAAGTAGGAGCGTCAAAGGTGTTAAAGGAGTCAGTTTTCACAGGTAATTGATTTTAAATATTTCCCATGATTAACAATGATTTTTGACATTAATTGTCCCGACACGAGTATTATTTTGCATAAAAACTTTCTTCATATCAACATATTTACTTCAGATACTATTTTTTCTTAATTTAGGGGATAAGTTTGTGAATTAAAGTATATTTACTGTTGATAATGACAGTTGATTAAGGGAAATATGTCGGGGTCGCACTAGGCATCACCATTAAGTTTGAGTCTTTATCGAGTAGAGGTCAATTCAAATTTTACTCGAAAATAGCAACGCTAACCTTAAAATCGCATCTAAAATGATGTGTCCAAATTTCAGGTCACTACGACTCTCCGTTTCGGAGATGTGACGGACAAACAAACAAACTCAACACAGAAATTTGGTTCCATGGAGTTGGGATTTATATCTCAATAAATGTAACGTAAGTATGTTGTGAATAAAATGAGTGAATAAATAAAAATAATAAATACACACATGTATTTTCAGTTTTATAAAATAAATAGAGAAATTACAGAAAAATAAATTAGAATATCCCTGCAATAATAAATACACAGGTTCATATTTAAAAGTATTTTTAATGTAAATTAATATTAATTTGGCAATTTTCGACCTGAGTACGGCCAATTGTTTTCCTGCGAACTGTAGCTAACTTAATACTCAATAGTCATAGAATGGTTATCCTACGTTTGGGCTCCTCTATGGCTTGGCGCATTATTACCCTAAGGTTTTGTACAAGTACAGATAAAAACATTAAAAACATTTTTTTAACAAATTGACATTAGTATTTTACTTAAATAAATATTTTATTTATTTGACAGAAATAATCAAACTATGTTTTGTATAAGTACCTAGATACAAAAACATTAAAACTGTGTTTCATCAGATTGACATAAGTATTTAGAGTTAGTTTTTTTACAAAATAAGATAGTGAAAATAATATGCAGTTGTGTTGGATTCATAAATGTGGTTAATATTATTCTATTAAAATAATTACTGTAGATTAAAATGTGATATTTCAATGAAATCATTAAGATTAGTTTCTTATAAAACAATGAGCAAATAAAAACAGGTCTTTTTTATAGGGAATACAGGTATAAGCGAAAAAAGTTTATAAAATATGCGTAATTTAAAATAAATATGCAATAAAGAGAAGCAAGAGCTGCCCTCAGATTTAACAAAAGAAGTTTTAAAGCTTCTGAAGTTTTACTTCGGAATCAATCCAAATAATTGGAGTCCCAACATCTTTTCGCAGGAATACTCTCCCATTCTTTGTCCAGACAAATTTGAAACATTTATTTTTACTTGTTTGTCTCGCGAAAAGTTGAGTGTTCCATGTAGAGGTGTGTAGTTCGCGAACGACTCTGTCATACTGACGAGGTCAGAAACATTGAACTAGAGACACGTTCCTTTCATCTCGGTCAGTTAGTTCGCGAACTAAATGGCTTTTAGTGTAATTTGGCTCTTTGTGTCATTTGGATCTTTCATATCTTCGTGTCTTATGGATTTTTAGCTCATTTCGTTCATTCATTGAACGAGATTGTGTCCTTATCTCTGTGGTTAGGAGGTAGGTTAGATACCTACATTTACACTCTGTATCTGTAGCAGGTACCTAAATGCCTATACTGGCTGCTTTGTTCTTCTCCCGCGTGTCGCACTTGAAATTTAATTGACACTAATTATGAAATGTCACGATAAAAATGCTGTTTTATGAATTATTATTAACGTTGAGATGAAAACATTAGGTATTCGTATTTCATTAATGCCCTCTAATGTGAACAATATGTTAGTTTGTTCACACGAGTTTATTGGATTTTATATTTTTCTGTTCTATTTTGCTGTATAAATAATTACAGAAACAATTTTATTAATTCATTATAAAACCATTCATTTTTTGTAACCTTATAATGGCTTATTAGGCTGTGTCCGTGTTAAACCATAATAATTAACATTTTTAAAAAAGTTACTTAAAATGATGAACTGATTAAAATATATCAATTTCAGAATAACAGTCCAATCGGACGATATAACATTAAAAAATAATTATAAATGAAACAATGTAAAAAATAACAACCTAATTGTGGAATAAATTGTTGGGCAAGTTATTTATTTTGTGCTAGGGGCCGATTAATGTTTTTTTTAAAATTTTATTTTTGTATATTTTTTTTTTTAATTTGTCTTAGTTTATTTCATAATATATATCAAAACTGCACACGTTATAAATATAAAAACCTAATTTTTAAAAATGTAAACCCTCTAAGGGATTTTAAAAATTAATTGTAAAAGAAAATAATAAATAAATAAACGTAGCATGAAATTGAACTTTCGATAATATAAAATATAACGTTTTTTGTAAGTAAAATAATTAGTCTGTTTTCTACAGGTTTGTGATATTATCATATCCAAAGAATAATATTATCAAATCTATAAAGAAAATCATGCTGACAAACCAGCCAAAGGTTTATAATTATTTGTTTTATTCACCGCTCGTACGCATTTGGCTCGAGCGAACGAAAGAACGAAACGAACTAGAGACATGAAAGACACGAAAGATATGGAGACACAAATGATACGATGATGCGAAAGATGCGGAGATATGACGACCTAAATGAGCCGAATGAGCAAAAGACACATTCGTTCAATTGAACTACTTAAAAGATTCAGTCACTTTGGTGATGCAGATCAAGTGACACGCATCCTCTCGGTGACAGTTCCATGACAAATATAGGTATGGATCCATCCAGTCTAATTTTAGACGAGTGAGCCTATCTTTGTCAATTTTGTTCGCATTAAATTTTTTGATATCTCTTCTCGCTGAAATTTGTTTTTAAGTTTTATAATCATCGATTTGGTGTATTTATCTTCCTTTCTTGTCTTTATTCGATCAACAACTTCTACGTCTTGTGAACATATTGTTGTTTGTATCGTCAAGCAAATCTCGGAAAAGTAGTAAAATTCAAATTTTCGTTTTTGACTTCCTGTATTCCTCTAATTTCTAAATTACATCTGTTGCTGTCTCTAGTGTGATTTTCTCGTTCTTTTTCCACTATTTTTATTCTCAAATCCAATTCAATATTTTGATTTGTTAATTATCCAATCATTTTGTCAGCCAAACTGAATTTCTCTAATAACTGAGTCCTCTGGTCAATTTCGATGTATAGATAAACTATATTTGACTGGATCATCATAACTATCGTTGAACAGTTACATTTCTGTTTGAAGGTTTGAAATTGCATTGCTCACCTCTGAGATAGCCAAAAACGGGAGGAATTACGGTGTAGAGGGAAGATTTGTGGCTGAAATCTTTTCATTTTTTAAAGCCATAGTAATGTTATAGATATGTTGAAATGAAAAATTATTTCACCTATAAAAACAGTTTCCATCCACTTATTGCTGAATTCCGAATTTTCCAAATTCTAAGTTTCCAGAGGTATGCCAGCTATGCCTAAATGTTTTAGTTTACTCAATAGAATCTCATGGTCCACAGTATCAAAAGCCTTTTGTTAGTCAATAAAAATAGCTGAAGCAAATTCACGACCATCCAGTTTTTTTTTATCGATTTAAGACAAAATCATAAGCAGCACATTTAGAATTTGAAAACTTTCGGAACCAGTTCTGTTGAGATGTTAGAATTTTATTGGTGGTCAAGTATTTATTAATGTTTTTTAAAATTTGTTCAAATATCTTAGAAAATATGGGCAGTATTGAGATAGGGCGGTAATTGGAAACATTTTTTTTTGCCGGCATCTTTGTGAATTAGGATTATTATTGCAATTTTCAACTGGTTTGGAAATATACCACACGACAAAGATTTATTGAGAAATACTAGTTCAACTATCTCATCTTTACATATACCAAGGATCGCAGAAGTTATGCCATCTTGATCTGGAGCCGCTCGTTGCCTAAGTTTGGAAATAATCTTAAGAATTTCCGATTTATGTATTCTACCTATAAACATTGAATGTATGACTTTGAGTTCATTGTAAACAGTAATTTCATCATCAGGATAAGATGGAATAGTTTTTCCTATAGTAAGAAACAAAATGTTAAACTCTGCACAGATCTGCTTTGACTCTTTTATCTCGATATTATTAATTTTATGACAATCTCTTTATTTTGGCATTGTAGGGATTCAATTAATTTATCATCTTTGTTTCCTTTGATTAGCAATTAATTGCAACTAGCGGAGAAAGTTGGTATCAGAAACACTTATTTTGTTTTGAATTTTTTTTTTTAACTCACTGCAAAACTTTTGTGTATCCTCTAATTTAAGCATTGTGAAAATTAGTTTATCGTTATTTGTTTTGCTTTTACACTAAATATTCCAATGCCTAGCGTGCGTACGTTCCATTGTTTTATTTAGTTTCTTGTGAAGCTTACCAGCTTTGCATTCCGGGTCCTCTGAACTGACGACAACGATGTGGTTCTGCTCATGAGATACTTTTTTCTTCCAAGCAATTTGTGCATAAGATACGTTTTTGTCTTTGATTTGATTTTTCAATTCCTCGAAGTTTTGTGAAAGCAAGGCGATTGATTTGCTTATTTCTTCTAAAGGCGTTGGTGGCTTCGATGCATACTCATCAACAAACAACAACATTTCCTCTCCGCACCCAATGGTGCATAGGGCACTGCATTGGTACACCAATCGCAGTGTATCTTGACCATTTTTTATGACATGAAGGTAAGATGATCAGTCTTACGCTTCAGGTACCAGTCCAGGGACGATGAAATATTATGATGTGAAAACACCCTTTTAAATAAATATTCATCAGCCAAGGCAATTTCGTGGTCCATCAAGCTATAAACCATTTCGCTGAGCAATTTTTTTTGATCCTTACTCAAGATATTAGACCTTTACGGGCTGTTCAACTCATTACGTATCGTATATTTATCAGAATATCAGTGTTCATCTGCCAACAGGCAAGTGGCGCGATCATGACCTATCATTGGCTGGTTAAGTGGCCACTTTACACATTGTGCAACATTCTCATTATGCCTATAGGTACGTAAACATCTATATTCTTTCAATTCTTCCATCCGTTGATGTTTGTGAAGTTGAAGAGCTGAAACTTTTATTGATCACGGTGAGATTTATCTGATTGAATTATTTTACCCACATACTAGGCAACGCCGGAAAACATTTTTCATTTTTTATACTTCTTCTCGGATCAGGTGGACTCGTCAATAATGTTTTAAATTTGTCCAAATTTTTGTAGACAAGAACTGGATTCAACCCCATAGGAAGCTGTTAATATAACCATAATATCATATAAATATATATATATATATATATATGGTATCACCATTAGGGTGGAGTGAAATGTGGCAATTTTTTATATATTTTTTAATATCATTGACCCTGTATTACTAAACGTTGCTATAGATAAGTAACTGTTGAAATAGTTTAAAAATAAATTATTACTTTACTCCAGGTGGCGCAGTAGACTTGAAATTTAGAAAAAAAAACAGAATTTTTTGAAATATTTCAATAAATAAAACTAATATTTTTATCCACTATAACTTTATTATCTCAACATATTACAACAGAGATGAAGAAAATTTAAGATAAAATAATATGGAAGTCTAGGCCTCTACGGGGCTTATGACCTGTCAATGGCTGGTTTAAGTGGCCACTTTACACACTGTGTAACATTCACCATTCTGTCCATATTCGAACATCTCTTTTCCTTCAATTCTTTCATCTGTTGATGTTTGTGAAGTAAAAGAGCTGAAACCTTTATTTATGCGGGTGAGATTCATCTAATGCCTGAAAATTCTATTTTTTCAATTTGTATACTTCTCCATAGACCACGTGGATTTTTATTCCTTCTTTGTCTTTGTTGATAAATCCATGCGGCTCGACTGTGGAATCATCTCCCATCCACCATCAAAGATTTTACTGCATTATCTCTGTTTAAATCACGTCTGAATAAACGTCTTTCTCTCCTTTCCTTTTTTCCCTCTTTTTTCTTTTTCCCATCGAGTAATAGTTTTGATTTAAAGTATATTATAAACAAATACGTTTATTTTTATTTTTATATATCTTTAGCTTTTTAATCTTTATTTTCTATTGAATATGTTCTGTAACTTGAATTATAAAAATAAAACTTTTATTTTATTGGTTGGTTGGAAGAAATTGCCATTTGGCAATAAGCCTGCCAATATACAAATAACATTATGTACAAAAAGTTAATACGAAAAAAATAATTATAATTTGTTACTTTTCGTCCTGCAGCATAACTAATAAAATATTCTCGGAATGTGCAAAAAGAATTTCGCTGTATTATTCGAGACGCGATTATTTTCAAGTCATCCTTTAAATAAGAGCATCTTTTTATCATGCTTAGGTTGGACCGTATTTGCAAGAGGGTTTAGTTTTCATGTTTAACCTTGTTGGCGCGTACACTTTTATTACGAACGTAGCAAGCTCGACCAGACTTTCGAATGGGGATGTTGTAGCCACATAGAGTTTCAATATTCTGTTTGCACAGATTAGCTAACGAGAGTGTGCCATCTTGGTAAATCTGAACGATGTATTTTTGATCAGTGATTAAAATGTTCGATTTAATCTCAGGTAACACTGTCTCGGTCTTCTCAAATTTGACCACAGGTAAGTCTTCACAGTGCTGTAACATCTAACCTGAGACTCCTGCAAACGTATTGAGACCTGACGTACAGCCGTCCAAAAAATGAATGGATGATGCAAAGGTTATTATATTATTTTAATAAGTCGTTAGCATGTAACAAACGTATAAACCAATGTAACGGTCGATTTATCTGTCTTTCAATTAATGCAATTGCTCCATTCTTGGAACCCGCGTTGACTACACTGTTCCGCCACACCCAATAGCGACAAAAGTCGTTATATCTCCAAAGTTCACATTTAAAATCTCCATTATGATTTTTTATAGAATTAGCGGTTCCAGAAAAAAGCGTGACGTGACCAATGTACTAAGAATCTGGCTTGGAGAGAAAAACAACACGTTCTTCGGTAAAAAAAATTCTGCGATACGTAATTTTTTTTTACGATGGCACTGTCTTTTCGACCGCCAAAGCATAAGCCAGCAATTTAATTGTAAGAGTCAACCTCAAACTCTGCAAACCTTTCCGGACTTTCTGGCGCTCTCGTCGTTATTTACTTGTGTCTATTACTTTTAAAGAATTTCGCTTAGAAATCAAGCCAACATCTTGAAAAACTGCACTGGCAATGATTGATGCTGACCTATCAGAGACACCAGTCCTGTCACAAGCAGTAGTAAGATTTTTTAGTCGATGTCTCATCTGCTTTGGTTGTATTTTTGAAGTGGAGGGCAATGAGGCATCTGGTGTAAGCGTAGTATGAAGAAAATCTGGATTTTTGTTGCTATTTGACAAGCTAACACTATCTTCCAAAGTCTCCGCAGTCAATGTAGTATCTGGCGAGGGGCTTAAAGGTTTCTGAGAATACTGTTTTTGAAGTTTTTTTTCCCTTCTTCAGTTTAAATTTGTATGCGCTCCAAAACTTTGGTTATTTATATGTCTATTAGGCCGATATATATTTGACGGCCTTTCCATCTTCAGAAAATTTCAATTAATTTTTTGGTATTTTCATTTACAGATATCCGCACATACGCATTTGCACATAGCAATGCCAAAGAGATTTCTAGTTTCACCTTCGTAAAATTCCGTTTTATTTTTAGTGACTCTATATTTCTTTATTTGTTGTATTTGTGATGGTAATGGGTAAGTTTACTTATAATCTGCTGCCGAGATATAACAGGAATGATGGTTTTATTTCACAGTTTAATCACATCTAGAGCCTGAATGTGATTAATTGACGAGTGGAGTGGAGTGAAGGCGCGAGACAGTCTAAAAGAGGCGCGAGGGTAGAGGAGGAGGGTGTTGCCAGATCTGTTTTGCGACGTTAAACTGGACAACCGGAGGCGCTTGCCCACATGCAATATCTGACAAAAATTAACTTTTTTTCAAATCTTTGGTGTCAGTGCGCCACCTGAAGATAATGTTAGAATTTGATGATATTTTGTATTCTTTACTATTTACCGCCAAGGCATCGATTAATAACACAGGAAATCCTTAATTTGAAAAAAATATAGTTTCACTCCACTCTAATCACTATACTTTTGACATATGGTATTTTTATAATAGATATGTTGTCTTTGGTTATATATTTTCAATCAGTGGCAGCTGAAGGCGTTGAAAACAGGAAGGTTATTTTTTTTACAAAATTGATACATGTACTTAATATATTTCACACTAAAAACACCAATAAAAATATGCCTATAGGTATAGATGCAGTAAAAATATGATACGCAAATGCAAAAAACCTTACTTTTTATATATAATTTCTAAAAAACCCCTTAGGGTTTGTTATGTTTGCTAATCATGTTATGACTCGTCTGGTTAGTGTATTTATTCAACAGAAATTTATATTAGGTCTTAAGGCTAATCTAAGCTTAAGGGATAAAAAATAAAGAAATCATACGATTTAGCCATTTAAAAAAACAGTTTTTTTTTTATTGTGCCCTTAAAAAAATAAGTAAATCATCATTGGAAAAAAATATTTTTTCCATATTTATTTATTTAATTAAAATACAAAAAATTATAATAGACCATTATAACAAAAGAATACAATATTTACAAATAAATCAAAAATTATAGGCCAATTATAGTTTTCAATACATTACTAAATACAATGTCAAATAATTTATCATGATGTCTAACGAAGTGAATGCCAATTCAATCAATCTAATTAGGCTTAATTACACTAGTCTACTCAATTTGTATATCATTGATGTAAATTTCCGATTCCTCTAGAAAATACTGTCGTGATTTTAAACATGTTTTTAGTACGAAAGTTTTTGTGGAATTTCAACTTTTGTAAAATTTATGAAACATAATTTCTTGTAGTTATGAAACACCTACCTAAATATTGGACGCCGCAATGCGATCCGAAGCATAGGAAAATAGCGCAAACGACACAGGGCATATTAACCTAAAAAAACTCACAGTGTAATTTAAATTTTATGCAAGCAGATTATATTTTTTAAATATTCACAATTATTACCAAAACGATGATTTAACCTACAAAAAAGTGGTAACCAAAAATTAAAGATTTTCAATGGGGTATGGAGAATCTCTTTCAGAAAGGGATACGAAAAGCTATGAATTTAGTAGAGTAGAATTTTTGAGAAGGTTTCCTAATACATATTATAATGATTCAGTAAAATCTCACCTGCATCGGTGAAAACTTAGCTTGTAACTTCACAAAATCAACAGTTATGGAAGGATTTTTAAAATACGGATATTTAAATATAGAATGGTAACTAGTACAGTGTGTAAAGCGATCACTCAAACCAGTCGATGACAGGTTACCTAAACTTCCATATTTATTTCTAAAAAACGTTTTCCATTTTAGTTTTTATGTCTATTAATAAAACGTATTTTACCTTTTTTTAAATATCTTATCCGATCTGAAAGTATCTGACCTCTTGAAATTCATTATTTTATCTTTTCTAATTTCTGAATAACCTCGTTATTCATTTGAAAACTTAATTATTTTGAGCATTAACAGATAAATTAGCTTCTTAACTTTTTTACGAGAATATAAGATTACTTTTAGAGATTAACCGGCTTTTATGATTGCATCGAGCAGTCGAGTTATGATATATTAAAGTGGACAATTTTAAATTTAATCTGCGCTTTAGGGCGTTAAATTCTATGCGAAAACCATAATTTAGCGTGGCATAAAATGTATCGCGCTGGCTTTTTGTTTGCGTAACACCAGAACACGTTAATTTACGATTCTCGGCTGTTACAATGGGGATATACATAACTTCATTTCAAATTTTCTTGTTTAGTTTCGAAAAATATACCAACAATGAAAAATGCAGTAACGTTATTAAAAATAAGTCAATAATAAAATTACCAGTTTCTCTAAAGAAATTATTCAATACCCGGAAGACGGATTAGTTGTCATCATCATCATCATTCCATGTCCACCTCTTAATTTTAATTTTATTTATTGGGGATATAAACAGTAATACATGAAAAGAAATATAACAAATAAAATATGCAGAGAATAAAACCAATGACAGATATCCACAGAATTACATGAAATACTCGTACAATTACATGTCAGTGTGTTTGTGCGAGTGTAAGTGTGTGAGAGGGTGGGTGAGTGGGTATTATAATGAAATGAGGGTGAACTTGTGTGTAAATATTATTACACAAGTGTCAAAAATATACAAAATGCAAAGAATTAGATATAAAATAAGATTTTATTATAGAAACTAATAAGTGTTAGACAAAAATGTGTGTTTTTAAAACGCGCATTTTAAATGTCAACTAGTTACAATCAAACGGATCAATAATGGGAAAGTTAAAATTGTACTAACGAGCATAACGTATAAGTGGAGAGTTCTGGGCATAGTTCGTACGAACTGCTGGCACATGAAATAGAGAGCTCGACGTGTTACGGGTGCGGTAGCTGGGGAAATTTAATGATAACTCCGACATAAGAGCCCGGCTATCAGGGCGTCCACTGAGTATGAGGAAACGGAACATTCTATGCGTATTAAATTAAATCATAATTTGTCAAAGTTAATAAGTACTGAATGACAGTTCTACACAGTGCTTCCATCTTATCAATTTTAGCCAAAGTTACAGTTTTCTTTTCTTATATTCTACAGCATAGGCACAGCAACGCAATTAAAGATATTTAATTAAGCAATGTGTTTTCTAGATAAATGCATAGTTGCTGGACTATTTTTTTTACTCCCCTAATAATTAGTATCAGACAAAGCCTCAGCGAAGCGAGACGGGTTCAGCTAGTTATTTACATAAAAAAGGCACAATAAAAGAACAAAAATAAAACATAACACAAACTAAAAATTTTTGCAACAGTCGATTCAATATTAGTTTGGGCGAATGAGACAATCCATTTTACTTCTACCCTGGTCCACTGTCCCTTTTTTTATATCCTTTTTTAAAAAAATTCTCGTTAATAATGGACAATGGAAGTACGTTAAAGGTTTTAATTACATAATACTCGTATTAATAGTATTAGTTTGTATTTAAATTCATTTCAACAGAGAGGGAAAAATTTTTTGAGAAGGGAATATGGAAGTCTAGGCATTTACAGGGCTTATGACCTGTCATTGGCTGGTTTAAGTGGCCACTTTACACACTGTGTAACATTCACCATTCTGCCCATGTTTGAACATCCACATTTCCTCAACTCTTCCATCTGTTGACTTTTGTGAAGTAAAAGAGCTGAAACCTTTATTCTGTGGGTGATAAAAATTGAAAAATTGTTTTCAGGCGTTGCCTAGTAGGTGATTTGGTTCAGCCGGATGAATCTCACCCACAGAATAAAGGTTTCAGCTCTTTTACTTCACAAAAGTCAACAGATGGAAGAGTTGAGGAAATGTGGATGTTCAAACATGGGCAGAATGGTGAATGTTACACAGTGTGTAAAGTGGCCACTTAAACCAGCCAATGACAGGTCATAAGCCCTGTAAATGCCTAGACTTCCATATTCCCTTCTCAAAAAAATTTTCCCTCTCTGTTGAAATGAATTTAAATATGAACAACTCCCTAGGGAGGAAACCCAGCCAGTCTGCAAGCATTTGGACATAATCAAACATTGTTGTATTAGTTTGTGTTTGTTTAAGTTGTCTTTGTGTTGTGGATCAAGTGATTATTTTATTTATATGTGTTGTGTTGTTGGGGTTATGCCTTTCCCAACGTTAGTTGTGATTTGTGGAATATTTCTTAAGTAGATGTCTGTATCGGGACTCTAAGTATTTTGTTAATATAAATTTGATTTTTCGCAACAAATACACTATTTATAGCTGTATCACTCGCACCACCCCACCCATGCTCTAAAATTGACTTTACTAAATCAACGCTCATTTCACTGTCCACGGACTGGCACCTGAAGCTTAATATTGATCATATCCATCACTCTGGTGTACAGGGCACTGCATTACGAAACAAAATGCAACTTAAATCAGTCATCTGTTAAATGAAGGTAAGGTGATCTTTCTTACGCTTCAAGTACTAGTCTAGCAACAATGATATATTGCAGTTCAAAAAACTTTTAAAATATATAAATCACACCACTCTGCCAGGAATAATAAAACCCAGGACCTCAAGAATGGTAGGCGAACTCATTAACCACCACACAATGAGGCGGACTTGTTTCTACTAGATATTTTCTAGTAGAAACAAGTCCGAAACAAGTTCTCATGTTAATTTACCCTCAGAAATGTATTCTTCATCCGTTTGGACAGAAATAAGGTCTTTTAAGAATATCTAATCACATAACCTTCATGTAACAGACATCATACTATGGTGTATTTAGTTAACCCATGCAGTATCATATGCACCAAAGCGCAACGGGTGCGACTAAGATAATGGTGATCTCTGACTCAAATTATTTTTAATTAAAATGTACATTTACATGACTTCGTTTTACAATTTATATAACAGACTTTATTGTTGAAATATTTAAAAAAAAATTACAAACAAACATGCATATTTTTTTACAAAAGCCAATGAAGATAGGAAGATATGTAGAATGTAGTGAGTTTCGTGTGAATATTTCGTTTGGATTTGAGTACTTTTATATTTTCAATGCGTTTTATTTCGAAAGGTAATTATCAAAATAATTATTTTCTGCTCCAAAACCAACTGTTCTACATATTTAACAATACATTTTATATGTAGATATTAAGCGGAAACGTGGTCTAATTTTTCTTCATTCAAACGTATTCACGCATTTTCCCCATGGATTATGACACTATATTTTTTTTAACAAAATGAATTAAATTAAATCAAATTAAATTTTTTATTCACCATTTAGTTTTTCTTAGAAATGATTTATTAGGACATCGAAAAACCCTTAAGAGCGCCCAGTTTTATCTGCTGTCTTCATACGCACGATATACGAATACGACAATATTTTTGAAAACGCAAAACGTTCCGACTTTATTTCTTACTCTGAGATTTTGATACTCTTTCTGAAAAAAAAAATCGGTTTAGATTTTAAGTGCGGAAAACAGGACTATGAAACCTCGATTTTAGTTAGACATAATCAATCCGAGGTGCAGAAAATTACCCGTCACTACATATCGTCTTAAAACGATTACGTGAAAAAAAGAAAGAAAGGAATAAAAACATCAATATATAATACGTTATGTAAATGGGGTAGGGTTAGGGCAATAATGCATGTAGAGAGTAGAGAGTAGAAAGGATAAGGGAGGGAAGAGAGAGTTCAAGAATATACATATAAACATATTTTTCTTAATAAACAAAATAAATAAATAAATAAAGCATTTAAAAAAATTAAAAAAAAATGATTTTGAGGTCCATTTTCAACGAATTGTAAATAACTCACTATTAGAAAATGGGAATCAAGTTGGGGTAGAGTGGGATTCGAACCACGGACCTTCGAGCCGTGAGTCCGAGACACTAGCCACGGGACCACAACCCGATTTATTACAGTATCTGTCAAGCTACGAGTATATAATGAATTTTAAGTGTTTATTTCAGAGCTGACAGTGGGATATTTGTTCAATCTTTATCATTAAATTTAGTGTTATATATTTAAATTTATTTCAACAGAGAGGGAAAGAGTTTTCGTGAAGAAATTTGGAAGTCTAGGCATTTACAGGGCTTATGACCTGTCATTGGCTGGTTTAAGTGGCCACTTTACACACTGTGTAACATTCACAATTCTGCCCATGTTTGAACATCCACATTTCCTCAACTCTTCCATCTGTTGACTTTTGTGAAGTGAAAGAGCTGAAACCTTTATCACGTGTGTGAGATTCATCCGGCTGAACCAAATCACCTACTAGGCAACGCCCGGAAACAATTTTCCAATTTTTATACTTCTTCTTTTACCTAGTAGGTGATTTGGTTCAGCCGGATGAATCTCACCCACGTGATAAAGGTTTCAGCTCTTTCACTTCACAAAAGTCAACAGATGGAAGAGTTGAGGAAATGTGGATGTTCAAACATGGGCAGAATGGTGAATTTTACACAGTGTGTAAAGTGGCCACTTAAACCAGGCAATGACAGGTCATAAGCCCTGTAAATGCCTAGACTTCCAAATTTCTTCACGAAAACTCTTTCCCTCTCTGTTGAAATAAATTTAAATATGAACAACTCCCTAGGGAGGAAATCCAGCCAGTCTGCAAGCATTTGGACATAATCAAACATTGTTAGTGTTATATACTTTACGAGACCTACGGAAAAAGCACGCAAAATCTAATTTTTTGGTTAATTAGGTAGTATAATGATTTTTTCGTTTGAAACAGTTCTCGAACTCAGGGGACATAGAAAATACAGTAAGATTTCATGTTATAAATAAGGACAATAACCGTAAAAACTTTTATTTTAGATTCTATTTCTTATTTTTTTAACCTGTACACAAACTATTACAAAATACTAAATGGATTAAATGAAATAAAATGGAAACATTTTTATTTCAAGTTATAATCTTGAACGTTACATTTGATTTAGAATATAATGAACATTTAACAGGAGTTTCGTTAATATACGGCTTATAAATACTCAACTTTAAATACAGACGTGTGTTTGATTATACATATTAATTAAGTAATTCGGTAGTCGTACAAACGACAGCCTAATGCAAACAAAACAACTAAAATTTGCAAATTCATATTTCGAAAGTCTCGGTACATCACATCATCCCTCGTCGTTTAAGTGAGGGAGGAATTCAGGAATACTGAAATACTGAAATACCATCTCTCTGTGGAAAACGCCCCCGAAAGCATTCGAGTTAGTTTGTAGAAGCCCTAAGCAAATAATGGCGGCGCGTTATATTTTGTGTAAACGCTCCACTTATCATTGTTATTTTAAAAGAAGAAATAAATATCTGTACTTGCCAGACTTCAAAACAGCCATTTCAAAAATAACGTTTGCCTAACAATTTTTTGAGTACCCGCGAGTATACGCAACGGAAAATGGCAGCTTTTAAACAGTTGGGAGTGCAAATAGGATTAAGAGCATTGAATGATAGGGAGGATGTCAGATTATATATTGGCACAAAACAAATCGTATCTTATTTTTATTTATATCCCTACAGAGATGAGGTAGAATTTTTTTCAAATTCAGGATTATGGATATTCGAGCGTTTACAGGGCTTATGACCTGTCATTGGCTGGGTTAAGTGGCCACTTTAAGTAGGTACTACAACATTCCCCATTCCGCTTATTAGCGAATATCCACACAGGTAACATTTTTGATTTTTGTATATATGTTACTAAACGAGAAACCATTCACAAGCGAGTTGGAGCGCCATCTATGTATTGATATTGAAGTTAAGTATTTTAATTAGCAGATTACTTGGTATTAAATCGTATCTTGATCAATTTTTGTTAAATAAAGGTGAGGTGATCAGTTTACGCTTCAGATGCCGCCGCCGGCCTAGCGACTATGAAATATTCAAGTGTAAAACACATTTCGAAATAAATATTTGATTTTGACCATGGCCTCGTAGTCAAATGGTAAGCGCATTTGCCTACCAGGTCTCTCGTTTAATTCGCGATCATTTAGTTTCCAGGTAAAAACCAAATGCCTCTTATAAAATACGGCAGGCAAATGCGCCAAGCACTACTTACTAGAAAGACTAATCCCCTCTCAATTTAATTAGGAGCGTTTTCACCTGATATCAAACATCGTGTCATAAAGTCTCGGGAATCCACGAGTCCGTATAAGATAACGAGACTTGATATATATCTCTTATTTATTTAAATGATGAAGTTGTATTTTTTGTAATCTTCAATCGGATTTGGAAAGTCAAACTTGTATAAATATGCCGGATTCTAATAGAAAATATATTTATCCTCACTGCGCGAAGAATAATAATTATGCGAATGAAAGTGAAGCCGATACCACAATAAATCTGAAAGAGCGCGACAATAGAACATTCTGTGCCCAGTATTTGTGTGAAAGAGAAATTCGTTCAATCAGTCGGTTATTGGCAGTAGGCGAGAGTGCACGCTGGTTAAATGACTGGCGTATTTATGATTTTTAATTTATTTTAATAAAATAGGCCTAAACAACATTATAATTTTTTCTCTCTATGTTTTCTTCCATTTCAAATACCTGAACTTCAGAATATTCTGTCTTTTGCTTGTGGTATCCCGATGTTACATCACCGCGCGTAAATGAATTTTGCGGCACAGCCTTTCGAGAGTTAACAAGCGTCTAGTGTTCCGGTTCCAATTCGAGCACACGACTGAACTTAAGTTTGTATTTTTAGACCCTTTCCCGACATACACACCATTCTCGCAAATTGGCAACAAAGCGACGTGCCATCTCTTCAATTTGTTTTGTCAACTAAATACGAGAGCGAGCGTCTCGCTTCTCGAGGCATAATGGCTCGCGTATTATGAGTGATAATATTACCACTTTCAAACAAATGTGCCAGCTTGAGAAAAGTGTAAGCTGCGGTTCAAATTAATCTAATTGTTTCGAACATTAGGTTTGAAGTGATTCCACAAATTACTGAATATGGAATTCGATTACTGCACCACAGATAAATAATTTGCAAATCTGATATGCTTTACAAAAAAAAAACATTTTTAAGGTAAAAACCGAGGACAGTTTTTTCTTTTAGCGAAACGAATGGGAATTTTGAAATGTCTTAACTTCTCTAAACGCGCGGCGTACGTTATACTAAGACTCGTATATTTTTAAGTGAAAATATTTTTTCTCGACATTAAATCAGTCTAATCCGTCACGCTTTAAAGTGAAACTCTGATTCGGTTAAACTCAAAGACACTTAGCAAAAGCATGTTTTATTTTTAAAAAGCCTTATAAATGTCTAAATTTCCATGTTGCCTTCTTAGAGAGATTTTCCATTTCTTTTAGGTATATCTTGTTCATTTGTCAACTTTAACGATTTTATGACAATAATTCGTAAAACAACAGTCCTCCTTAGAACAAGTTTCTCTAGCGAGGACAACTCTTAAACTAATTTAAAGAAAAAAATATTTT
Organism: Micrasema longulum; assembly: GCF_059751315.1. NCBI lineage: Eukaryota > Metazoa > Arthropoda > Insecta > Trichoptera > Brachycentridae > Micrasema > Micrasema longulum. The sequence goes on from NW_028278210.1 coordinate 65,167, forward strand.
ATAAAGTAAATTAACAAAAAAAGAATATGAAAAATCATCGCGACAAAATAAGTTATAAATGATTTTAATTATTTTTGACAATAGGGTATTTTCATAAACTGGGGATATGATTTTAAATGTATTCAGTATTTAAATAAAATTTTTACGATTGCGAGCATTTTACTATAAAAATCTAAAACGAATGTTTTCATTTATAATTTCCTATTCAATGTTTAAAAGAAATAAAACGGCCCGTACCTGGCCAAAAGGTTGATGATGTCACGCGTGACTTATGGATCCTACGTTCACTCAAATCCTATACTGAGATCGTCCGACGCGGGCGGCTTGTGGCTTTTTATTTGTTTTTTATAGTTAAATTTCTTCTTTTCCTTTACTTTTTATTTGTTATCATTTATAAACATCCATTGCATTATGACTGACATTGGTTTTTTACAAGGAAAATCCGATAACTTGCCCAAAATAGTTCAAATCATAATGGGTTCTTTTTTTCTCATCTAATACAAAATTTTTGAGTTCCGAGTTTAGAAATGTAAAGGCCGCAAGGTAAGGAAATATATAATGTTTGCTTCCAGAATGTATTCATTTAAATAGTTGTATTATTTGCATGTACTAGAAATATATTGTTTCGCGTACATTCAATAAAAAATGGAAGTAACGTGACTTTGACACAACATAACCCATAAAATACCATTGCTTGTAAATATCTCTGTTGCTCGAGTGCGCATTAATGCCTCCTTTTTATTTAATGTGATTTACTTATTAATATATCAGCTTAGGAAAATTACGGAGACAATGCCATAGGTTACATTCAAGTAAAACGGACGGGTGATATTTGAATGGTAAAAGGTCGAATCACCCCAGAACATAAAGTTAGAACTAAAGCGTACTCGGTGACGTTGATTTGCGATGAGGTCTAGGAAATAATAGGTTCCTGCAAGTGTGAAGACTGTCCAGCATCTCAAAGTCAGTTGCCCTTTTGTGAATGCAATAAATTTTGCAAATAAATAAGGTAGGTTTTCATATAGCAATTTTTTTGTAATTTTATTTTTTATTTATTTAGAAAACCAACAGTTCTACAAATTTAACTTAGTAACATAAGAACAGAAATATAATACAAATATAAACAATAACGTTCAAAGAATAAACTATTTTAGTATAGTAGTACCTGTCAAGCTTCATATGTATCTAATTTCAGCACTTACTGATAGTAATTTTTTATAGTCTCCAGTCTGCTACTATCATGTACAGATCATCATTAAATGAAGTATTTTGTACTGAACAAGACCTACGGAAAAAAGTAAAGTGATTTGTTTTTTTAACATTTCGTTTCATAACGTTCAAATGCGTTCAACCGTTTTTTCCGCATTTTTTTATTAGGTACATTCCTAGAATGTCCAAAAAAGCTTTATTTGGCGTCTTCACCGTAGTGTTTGTGCACATCGGAACTAAAAAGTACTTGTATCTTATAACCAAAGACATTTTATGCGCGTTAATTAGTTGGAACGGTGTAAAACAACCGATTACAACAAAAAAAACACGTAGGCTAGATAAATTCGTATGAATTTGTTCGAACGGTCAGTCGGATTCGTAACGCGTGACGTCACAAGCCCATTCGGCATCCAAATGGTCGTTTTGGCGCCAATTCAAAGTAAATGTTTTTAAACCACTCTGAAAAATTAACGCGTGGACATAAAAAAACACTGTTCAGTTACCATCGTATTTTTTTTTCTATTTTTTTGCAAAATAAAAAAAAAACGAGATAATATCCTATTCTTGATGCAATTCTATTGTAATGATGTTATAAATTATATTTACAAATAAGTTACTAATTAAAAATACTTATTTTTTCGACCAATTAGTGCTTTCACCCTCTAATTCTATCTTACTTCGGACCTTTATGTCCTACATGTAAAATTTCATAGAGGTCCGAAGTTAGGTACATTAGAAATTTTTAAAAAAGGATAAAAATAATAGCGATACAATTTGTATAAATCAGCAGATAGAATTCAAAAACTCACTCGTATTAGTCCTCTTAGTTGGACCCCGTACATTGTGATAAAATAATAATTTTTTTCATGAAATAGAATCCTCTCTTACAGTACACCGCCAACACATGTTTCAATAATTTGTCCCATTCTGTTTAATTAAAATATTGCGCATTGTATCTCTTTCAACTTATTTTTAAATGTACCCGAAAATATTTAGTTTTATATAAATTATTCTTACACTGCATAATGTTAACCAGTCTGAAGATGCCCATTAGAAAATGAAAGCGCTAATCGGTCGAAAAAATAAGTTTAAGTTTACCGAGTATTTTTAATAAGTAACTTATATGTAAATCCAAGTTATTACATCATGTAGTATGTTTTGACAAATAATATTAGTAGAAAACACTAATTGATCGATACTAATTTAACTGATACAAATTTATTCACAAAGGACTTAAAACCTACAAATATATTATTTCTCACCCCTTTCTGTCAGGAATCGAGCCCGGTACCTAAAGTACCTAGCCTATTTTTAATTGAAAATAGTCACCGAGGAAACTCTTGTCTAGGGTTCTGGATATGTTATATTTCGACTTCTACATAACATAATAAACATTGTCTGATAAATATTTTTTTTATACATATTTCTCATGCTTGTGAATTCATTGTGGGTAATAAAGAGACACAAATTACAACATTAACATAAAGCACAACGCAGCCACCGTTTATGTTAATTTTTCATAAAGCTCCAATAAATGAGTCTCGTGAAATTTTTTTAAGTGCAATTTGAAAAATATGCTAAAACTCCCTCAATATATAAAACGAGAAAGATCGAGCCGTCAATGAGAGCTGTGATGTCTCGGTATTTCAAAAATAAATAAGAAATGAATACTTGTAATAAAGTATGGTTCGTACATTGAGCGTTTCTTATTCAGCGGACTGACGGCCATTTTTTCGAAGCGGGGTGGTCAGATAGCTATTTACAGTTTTTTGCACCTTTTGATTGCGTGTTTATGACACGCGGTACAAAAATGGAGCAAAATGAGATTCGGTTTCAAAGCATCACGTCAGTGCAGTGGCTCGGTAAACAAAACATCGATGCGGTTCCTGTGCGGAATTAAAACCGAACACAATTTCAAAATCAAAAACACATTTTTCGGTGCACAAAATTTTCGCTTTAACGAGAGTTAACAATATTTAAGAGTCAACAATATTTTAGTTAGGTATGAAAATACCTAACTCAAATATTGTAGCCGCATAGAAACTTAAAAGCACTGTGTAATTTTCTACCGCAATAAGTAAGTCAGTGTTATAATTTATAATTTATGTGTCGTGTCACTTAAATTTTGTTTACACTTTAAAACATGTTTCTGTAATCAACTAATGTTCGCACCGTTTTTAATAAAATATAAAATAAAATAAATAGTAAAATACATTCAAAGATAGTTTTTTTTTAAATCAACAACAAAAATAAACATTTGCGTTCTTTTGACATACTGTAATTAAAATACTTTTAACTAGTCGTTTATCTCTGTGCTATAAAGTGGGAATTATGTAATAGTAGAGCGATGTTTAAATCATAGATCTCTGATCCGTTAGTCCGCGATATATGGATATATATAGTCAATATCACAAGACCACAACCGGGTTCTTATTTTATTTTGTATTTGTTTATATTAAATTTGTTATTATTATTTGGACCATATTACAAAGAAAGAATTAAGAATTGCTAAAACTTCAACCTATTCACATGTTGGTAATGTTAAAGAAGTCAAATCATGATCTTTTCCTTCTTCGTCAATCACAGAAGTGAGATCTGGTGACGCCAAAAGAAATGCTCGTAGGTACTGTTTTCTTCTTTTAGATTAGCCGTTATCGACTCAAATGCATATTTGAGTCCTGCATGGTCATTTTTCATGTAAAGGCGCGACGAGTTGCCATTATAGAGCCTTCTTAGTTCCTACATATACTTATTATTTATAATATTTAAGCGCCCATTGAACGCGCATGTGCGCAGTTCAATGAATTTTAACGTAGTACTTTGTAAATGAAAAGAATAGTCACTAAAATAGTATGATCCGATACAGTCTTATCTTAAATCTATTTATCTTTATATAAATAGTTTTCCAATAAGAGGTTTCATTTTGATATTTAAAAAAAAACTTATATTTTTTCAGAGAAATCAATGGATTTTTATTTAATTGTAAAGAGGAAGCTATGCCATTAGCCGTGAAAAACGATATCAGCCAAATGGCCGCTACGGCTACGCTTGCAGCACCATATCCTTTTCATGAAATTTTCCATGGCCAATTCGCATATTTGCGGCTGTATGTCCTCGATTACTTCACGAATTACATATTTAAGGTCTTAAATCGATTATGGAGCATTAACATATGTAGACCTTATATTTCACGTGGCTCCAAATAAAAAAGTCTAAAGGTGTTGTTAATCACAAGATCTCGGTGGCCAATTGTGATCACCTCTTCGAGAAATAACACGGTCAGGAAACGTTTCTCGCAAAATTGCGATGGTTTCGTTGCTGGTGTGGCACGTAGCGCCGTCTTGTCAAAAATAAACGTCATCTACATCAATATCTTCCGATTCCGAACATTAAGCATAGCTCGGTAGCGCTGTCCATTCACCGTAACAGTTGCACCTGCCTCATTTTCGAATAAGTAAGGTCCAATCATACCGCCAGCCAAAAAACCGCACCAAATAGTGACGCGTTGAGGATAGAGAGTCTTTTTAACAATCATTCTTGGATTTTCCGAGCCCCAAACTCGACGATTCTGTTTATTAACAAAGCCTCAGAAGTGGAAATGGGCCTCATAACTGAAGATGATTTTTCGATGAAAATCCGGATCATTTTGATGCATTTCAAGGACCCAATCAGCGAATATATGACGTTGCTGGTGAGCGTCGAGTTCTTGTGTTAACTGAACTTTAAAAGCCTTAAAATCTAAGCTTTTATGCAAAATACGGTGTAATGTCGTTTGTGGAATGCCCAATTCCAAAGGTCGAAGAGGAATCGACAAACGTGGGTTTTTGTCAACACTACGGGCTACAGCAGCAATATTCTCAGTTGTTCTCGAGCGACGCACACGGTTTTGATTCTTCACATCACTAACTTGTCCCAAGAGATCAAATTTTTTCCAGTTTTACTATTGCCAGCCTAAAAAGTGCTTTACGACGACCCAAAAGTGCTTTAGTTTTGCTAATTGTGACTGCAAAATTTTCACAATTTCTGTAGTGAGTTTTAACAATTTCAATGCGTTGTTGAAGCGTGTATCGTTCTGTTTTTAGTAATGGCGTAGTTTTTACTTGTCAAATGTCAAAAGATGACAGCTTCAAAAGTGACAGCTGCCCAAATAGCGGGCTATTCAAAATGAAACCTTTTATTGGAAAACCCTATATAAAAATGAATCGCCGTGTTGTGTCTCGCAAAAACTCGAAAATGGCTCGACAGATTTGATTTACGTGCGGTTTTTGCAAAATTTTTCAATCAACGTCCTTAAGGTTTACAAAAAATTACACCTTTAATATCTTAAGTGGAAAAAAAAATGGAAGCATATAAGTGTTTTTCTCAATTTTCCGGGGTTGCATTCGACTGAAACGCATAAATTGAAAAATTTGGATTGAGTTGTTTTTTTGATATTAAAAAAGTTTTAATTTTAACGTTTACAAACGACAATTATTTTTAATGGATACTGAATTGATTAATTTCCTTTCAATTTCTTTATTTCTACACACCAAGTTATTATTAATGGATTTTTTTAATGCTTTAATCATTTTATCCAACTTTTGATACATTTAAAAAAAAACGGATTCACGAAATGCACCGCTGTTTGTAAGAAGACCAGAATTTAACAGTTGCAAAAAAGATTGGATATTTCGAAATAATTCATTAATGTTATGGAATTCAACTATAAACAAATATCTTGATACCTACTTGTCAATGTCTTTTTCCTTTTATCCGGACAGTTTTTGCACGCTTTTACTAGACAATCAAGCATTTTTAAGTAGTGATTTTTGCACAATTTTTATTTAAGCATGGTGAGGTTTTTTAGCCAATTACAAAAAGATATAAAACGAAAAACTAACCCTCTTTACGACTAAATAAATAGCTCAAAAAAGACAAATATAAATACCGTGTGTCCGTATTTACAGAAAAACGTTTGCTGAAGATTATAGCAGGCAGGCCAACGTTCAGGAATATTAATATGTATTTGTTTTCGTATTCAATCATAAACAAGTACCAAGGTACCTACATATCAATGAAATGTCTTTTTTCTTTTATACGGACAGTTTTTGCTCGCTTTTGCGACATAATCAGTCATTTTTCTGTGATTTTTTTTTGGTTACGAATTAGATGTATAAGTCACGTCAAAATTCAGCTGGCGGTAGAAAAATGACTAATTCATGTCGGGCATGAGTTAAGTGTCATAATTTTAGAAGGTTCAGGGTAAAACGCGGACTGACTTTTCTTCGTCAACACGTATTCTCGTATTGTTTCCATGGATTATTGCACAAGAGTCGTGATTTTTGCATGATTTTAATTTGAGCACGACGAGGCCTCTTAGCCAATCACATGAGGAGATGAAACCAAAACTAAACCTGATTAAGAACAATATTTTGAGTTTGTCCAAATTTTTGTAGATAAGGACTGGATTCAACTTTCTAGGGAGCTGTTAATATTAACGTATTGCAACAGAGATGAAAAACATTATAGAGAAGGTAATATAGAAGTTTAGGCATCTAAAGTGCTAATGACCTGTCATTAGCTGGTTTAAGTGGCCCTTTACACACTGTATAACATTTACCATTCCTTCCATATTCAAACATCTATATTCCTTCATTTCGTTCATCTGTGGTGAATTTTACACTGCGTGTAAAGTGGCCACTTAAACCAGCCAATCACAGGTCATAAGCCCAGTAGATGCCTAGAATTCGATATTATCTTTTCTTAAATGTTCTTTATCTTTGTTGTAATATCCTTATTTAGAATATATATATTAATAGCTCAAAAAAGGCAAAAATAAATACCGTGTGTCCTTCTTTAGGAAAAAAACCACTAAAAAAAAAAACAACTTAAACCAGCCAATCACAGGTCATAAGCCCAGTAGATGCCTAGACTTCGATATTATCTTCTCTTAAATGTTCTTTATTTTTGTTGTAATATCCTTATTAAGAATATATATATAAATAGCTCAAAAAAGGCAAAAATAAATACCGTGTGTCCTTCTTTAGGAAAAAACGTTTGATGAACCAGCTTATAGCAGGTAAGCCAACGTTCGGGAATATTAATAATTTTTAGTTTTGGTAATCAATCATAAACCAGTGCCTACTTATTTATTTCTTATATACATACAGCCTAAGCCAATTACAACAGTTACATGAAGAAACATAAATGCAAGAAACTGAACAAAAAAAACATAAAACTATTTAGCAAAGACAAACAAGGGCAAAACAATAATTGTATACAATATATTCAAAAAAAAGAAAGACCAAAAACTTTGAGCTAAACCATGCCAATCCAACTTCATCCCACACTGTTTAGTCGCGAAGAGATCTACGAAAAGCCGGAAGATCTATCCCAAAAAATTCCAAGTCGTGTGATGAATTGACTACACATTCTGGACATAGGGGCATAAAAATTAAAGTTGCTCTTAGAAGATTTTATAAATAGCAGATTTTGACTTCTGGTGACACGGTTGGGAACATGAAAAGAAATTGATTGCAACAGAGATGGGACATCACTTTAAGCATTTTGAAAATGCATAAAAGGTCCATCTCAGTTCTACGTCTCTCCAATGAAGACAGATTAAGAGATTGCTCCATTTCAAAATAAAAATAATTACCCCTTTGTAATCCGAGCAACCATGCCACTTTTCTGAGAAAACGGTGTTGGACAGACTCGATATGGTCAATATGAGTCCTGTAGAATGGAGACCAAATAGGAGAAGCGAATTCTAGATGGGGTCGAACTAGTGAGCAATAAAGAGTTTTGATGGTATTAATATTTTTAAAGTCCGCCGTCACTCTATTGATAAAACCGAGAAGTTTGAGAGATTTTTTACAATATTATCAATGTGTTCACGATAGGATAGTTTACTATCTAAAGCATTGTTTTTCAACCTGTGGGTCGCGAGAGGTCGAGAAAACTTCAGTTTTTTTATACAACATATAATTTGTGAGACTTAAATAAAAGGTCGATAAGTGTTGAAATTATTATATTTAACAAAGTTTCCCTATAATCAATCATACAAGTCAGAAAAATGCTAGTTCAAAACAAGTTATTACAAAGAAAATAATTATTAAAAATGTGTTTAAATAGAAAATGATTACATCTGTGCTTGCTTATCTTCGTTCATTTTAATGTGAAGGTTGCGCTTGAGTTTGTTCAATTAATTTCTTCCATCGTGGATCCGTTTTTGTCACATTAAGTATCAAATCGTTTTCCAAATTTAAGCGACTTCTTAGTTTACATTTTATTCGCGCCATTGATGGAAATGCCAACTCGAACAAGTACGAGGTAGAAAATGGAATCAAACACTTCAAAGCCTCGGTTGTTAATTCCGGGGTATTCTGTTTTTCTTTTTAACCAAAACGTATCCAAATTTTCAGACTTGAATTCCAAGTGTAACATCCCATCGGCAGATGGTTCCAGCATTTTCAGCAGATTCTCTTTGAACTTAGTTGCTAAATTTTCCTCGTTTATAGCTGCATTTAAAAACGGATTTAAGGTCCATCTTTGCCAAGTGTTATCCGATATCTCTCGCAGTGAGAAGTGATGGCACAATTCTTTCTTCAAATTATGTAACACTATTTTCATACCAGATATATATGAGTCGATGTTGATCTCGCTTCCGACTTCTTCAATGAAAGACTGTGTGGACGGAAATGAATCAAAGTTATTTTGATTTATAGATGATGACCACAATTCAATTTTTTTCATAAAGCCAGCTAACATCCAGAACCTGCACTAGTTTCTAGTGTTACCAACAGATGGCGCTGGGAGTCTAACCCTAATGATATATTTCATTTATTTATATACACCTAATATGTTTGTATTTGTTTGTTAGTTATCAATTGGCCACGTATTCAATTTGAAATTATATGTTTTACGTACTTAATACTTAATTATATTTTTATATCAGATTGCAAATAACGCAAACGCCTAAAATTTTTGTAAGTATTAAATATTTTTATGATACATGGAAAAAAGGGTTAGGGGGTCGCGAAATATTTTTTGATACTAGGGGGGTCGTGTCATGAAAAAGGTTGAAAAACGCCGATCTAAAGTAATGCCAAGATCCTTTATTGACGAAATGTGAATGAAAAGTGTTATTCATTTTATAAATTTTACGTAAAGTTACAGTTTTTTTTCCTCATATTTTACAGCATAGGCACAGCGACGCAAATAATAATATTCAAATTAGCAATGTGTTTTCCCGGTTAATGCATAGTTGCTAGACTATTTTTTATTACTCCCCTAATAATTAATATCAAACAAAGTCTCAGCGAACATGACTTTTTAGCAGAAAAGTATTTTTTTATACTTTTTATTCGGAAGTTTCAACGGAAACGGAAACGGAAACGAATCATGCAATGCATATTTAATTATCTCATAATTTGTAATAGTTAATAAGTACTGAATGACAATTTTATTCAATTTCAGCCAAAGTGACTTTCTTTTCTCATATTCTACAGCATAGGCGCAGCAACGCAAATAAAGAAATTCAATTAAGGAATGTGTTTTGTCGGTAAATGCATACTCGCTAGACTATTTGTATCCACTCCCCTCCTGCAGCGAAGCGTGGCCGGGTTTAGCCGGTGCACAATACGAGCGAAGAGAAATCATCATCTTTCCTTTCCGCACCTAATAGTGCATAGGGCACTGTATTGGTACACCTATCGCAGCGTGGTATCTTGATCATTTTTTGTTACATGAAGGTAAAGTGATCAGTCTTACGCTTCATGTACCAGTCTAGAGACTATGAAATATTCTAGCGTAAAACACCCTTTAAAATAATATTTCATATCAACCATTTCGTGAATCGAACCCGAGACCTCTCGCATGGCGGGCAAATGCGCTGACCATTACACCACGAGGCCGACATAAGTGAAGAGAAAACGTTACATTATTTTTGTACCTATGAACGATTAACCATAACACACTTTAAATATGCGATTTCCTAGTTGTTTTATTTATTTATATGGTTTATTTTAATTATTAAAATAATTGAATAAAAATTATGTAGATTGCTTCGTAATATTACGTTGAGAGGGAGGAGTGCGTAATGAAGAAAATGTACTTGATCAAATTTCCACGTGACTATGTATAATAGTTTTAGAACAAATATAAGATTTATACTCAATAATTAAACAAAATAATTGAATCTATGTCTTAATTTAATTCTTAATTTTGCGGACTTATAGCTAAACTTAATACTACCCAAAAAACGATCCGGAGGCGGCAGCTTTCAGCTGCAGGGTATAAGCTAGCGGGGGTAGCTAAGGCGGCAGCATCCAGCTGCGGCGAGGGCGCGCGGTCAGCTCGTAGGCGGCGTCGTGTCTGCGGACGACGCGCGGAGCCGCGTGTTGCGGGCGGAGTTTCGCTGTGGGCGGCAGCATCTAGCTGTGGCAAGGAGAGCGGTTAACGCGTGGGCGGCGTCGGGTGCTCGGGCACGCCGCGAGCGGACACTCGGGAACGACACGAGGGGTTCGTCATCGGTACGGATGGAGCGGCGCTCTTCGGCGGCGTCATCTAGCGGAGATGGTTCCTACGCCGGCGTTAAGCTAGGGTTTCCTAGGACAGCGGTGACCGTATCTTAACGGCCGTAGTGAACGGTGATGCAGTGGACAGCCGTCGTTACGGTGACTAGAGAGTGGTTTCTTAGGAAAACGGTGTTGTTAAATGTTATCAACACCGTTTTCCTGGGAAACCACTCTCTAGTCACCGTTACGACGGCTGTCCACCGCATCGCCGGTCACTACGGCCGTTAAGATACGGTCACCGCTGTCCTAGGAAACCCTAGCTTTAGGAGGACGACATAGACGAGGTGGCGGGCGGCCATACGGTTCGAGCTGGCAGACCGGGACTTCGGAGTAAGTTCGAAAATCAAACGGAGGGCCGGGACAAGTCCGGGTACTTGTCCCGCGACGGTTTTCGCGAGTGCCCTTTACTGAGTGTGGACACGCCGACAACTTACGATCACTGACCGCTGACCCGCAACTGCAACTCAACTTAAAAAACTAAGGGCTGCGGACCTTTTTATGAGATCGTGTCTTTCTCCCTTCCTTCTCACACTTATAGCACAATTAATATATTGTCCTTTTCAACCCTTATTACTACACAAATCTTACATCTAACCTTTTCTAACAAAACTATAAGAATAATTATAATCAACTTACACTTTCTTAATTTAATAAACTGAAATACGAACACGGAGATTAAAATATAATTTATTTACAATTTCACCTCGTGGTTAATGATTAATAGAGGTTCCTGGACTGGAACCTGAAGCGTAAGGCTGCTTGCCTTACCGTCTGTGTGACAAAGAAAAACCTTTGACGGACTGATTCGGTGCTATGCACCATCGAGTGCGGATAGAGGAATGATGAATAAATATATACATGAAACTATTGAAAAAAAACGTCGGGTTCAATTGCCGGCAAGGAAGAGCATTTAAGAAATAACCCTCTTACATAGATTTATTTGCAAATAATCCTAATGACGTACGGCGTTTGCTTTCGAAATAACTCTTAGTATTTTTTCTTTTCTTTTAAATTTACATTTAATTACTATTCATTTTATGTTCGAGAATCTTTTTTAACTTACTGTGATGCTACTTGTGAAAACCCGTAATTGGCTTATTTGTTATTTGTTTTGTTATTTAAATATGAGATAATTATAGCTGTTGGTTATCCAAATAAATAAAAATAAAATTAATTCATTTATGTAATATGTGCAAAAACCCAATTATTTAACTTTGGCGGTTTGCAAAGAACTCGCTTAAGCTTAAAAAAATTACCAAAATGCAAGTGTATGATTTTTATCACTGTCGGCATCCTTATTTTAAAATCCAGTTTTATTATTTGATTATTTTTTTGCCAATGGTTTTATTGGTAAACACCGCCTTGGAGTTTTTCCATACATCAACCATAATCGCATCATTTAACACCAGATGTATAATGTTACAACAATGCGATTTACTCTCGCGTTAGTGCCATTTCTTATTCCACAAGTAGCCGGTAGTTTTTAAATAAGTTCATATTACCCACGTACAAAGTCATCTTAGGTGTACAAAACGTATTCAATCACACTTCGAAGAGGTGGATATTAATACAGGCGTGTACAGAAGGCGTTATGGATTTAAAAAGGCAAAGCTGTGAGTGGTGTACAATGTGAATAGTAAAATTAATGAATAATAAACCATCAGCCCCATTGATCATGTCTAGGCGTTCATATTCAAGTCTTGTTATTCTATTTTAGTATTTCTTTGCGTTTTCATTAATTACTGTCGTTAAACCGTTTTAACATATAACTAAGAAACATAAATATGATAAATACACTCTTATTATTTTTAATTAAAAAGTTAAATCAAACCTGGTCTTTTAAGATATTTTTTTTTTGTTAATTGGCATATTTCAATTTGTTTTAATAATCTTTAGAAGTACCTAGAGGTTAAATTATTTATGTAAGTAGGATGAAAAACATTATACCAATCTAAAAAAGATATGCTAACATTTCAAAATGTGATTTCAAGCCAAACATTCTGTCAACCTATTTTTATGTACTTTTGATTTATTGCATGTTATAGACAAAGCTCGTTTTATTAAAAAGGTTATTTACGTGTTAATATGGCAGTAAAATAATAAATTGCCTTATTAAGATATTTATGTATCAATAAATGCAGTCAAAGTTATACCGCGTAGATTTTACGTATCATTAAAAAAAATATTTCGTATTTACACGGTATTCGGTTGTTAGTACGATGTTTGGTATTTGGCATCGCATCAAAGCCAGGTCAGACTAATTATCTGTTTTGGCACCATACTCGTCCGGGAGGCCTAAATTACATAGTCAACCCCCATAGTAAGTCCGATGCATTTGTAGGCAGTAACACTGTCTGTTGATCTAAGGAGAAACGGAATCCTATCCTTAATATGTCTGTCGACTTCATTCAGGGCGTGTTTTCACCAGAAATATTTTTATTTATTATCTCATAAAATGTACCTTGTACCTTTGTTATAAATATTTTATGTTCGTACACTTCGATGATTTGTAGAAAAATAAAACAGGAAATATAAAAGTAAATACGGACTTGAAAACATTTTCAAATCACTTGTGTATGAAGTGAAACATGGAACTAGCAGAAATAGGGTGAAAGTAGAATAAACGAGATCAAAATGCGATCGTTTAGACAAATGTGTGACAGGGCTAAAAATGATGAAATCGGGCGAGAGAGCAAATCTGAGACGGGAATAATTGATAAGGTCAGGAAGGAGTCTCCGAGATAGTTCGGTCATGAAGAACGGATAGATGATGGAAAAATGATAAATCAGATGTATATGGCAAGAATTAACGAAGGACGAAGATGATCAAAAAGACGAAGCATGGTCAGATAAACCAAAATCTTATGTCTGGTCTGGTCAAATGAGGACACAATCGAATAGCGTGTATGACAAGAAGTACGAATGTGAAAGAAACTAGTAATTTAGGTCAGGATAGACGTGTGTGTCGGACCATCCTCTTAGCTCCTGATAAGTTTCAATGATAAGTTGCAGGCAGCAGTTGTAGACTTGAAAACATACATCAACAGAACGTGTGAAATAAAATCGATTTAACAAATGATAATATCAGATTAAAATAATAAACAATATTTTGCAGCGCGTTCTAATTGTATGTATGAGTTGTGAGAAAGAACAAAAAAACAGGTTTAAAAAATATGGACATGTGTATACCTATATACGCGGTGCGCATTGTTATTTCGCTAGTTTGAGGCTCGAGTGACGCGACAATTGTCCGTGCAAGGGCGTCGATACGTGCAGGCAGCTGGGAAGTTCGCGCGTCAGTGCTGTCAGGGGCAAACATGGCGTGGAAGTATGCACAGCGTGATTTTGACGAACGAAACAAAACGGGATCATCAGGTATTACTTTTTAGAAGAAGGAAATCAGGCTGACGGTTAATTCGGATCAATATGGGCAGCTGCATTTTTTTTTCTCGTGGAAGGTAACTTACAAAATCCGAAGGACGCGAACCGCACGAAAATTTGACGTATGCCTTAAGAAATGCTTCGAGAATTGTGTGGCGTTTCAAAGATCTCTCACAGGAGTGTTTAGATCGGTGGTTCCCAAATCAATTATGCTCGAAGACCCCCGTTGCGGGTTAAACGGGTTGCGGCCCCGTGGCTAGAGACGCGGACTCACGGACCGAAGGCCCGACGTTCGAGCCCCGCTCTACCGCAACTTGGTTCCGATTTTCTAATGATGAGTTATTAACATCTCGTTGAAAATGGCCGCAATATTGAAATATTTGTGTAAATCATAGGAAAGAAAATATTTTTAAAAACAACTTTACCCAAACCCCACAAAATAGCTCTATACACCTGCATTATATCAATACAAATTTTACTCAGGTGTTTTAGAAGTAATACGTAAACGTCAACGAAGGGTGACATAAAAATCAAATTTTGATTAAATATTTCAGTAAGTATTTAAAATAGTAATCTTTTAAATAATAAATTTTGTTGAAAATACAAAAGCACATTATTTTTCCATGAGATGGATGAATCTGATGGGACAATATGAGATTACTTGTGTGTTTCGATGTTTGTAAATAAAATTCTTAAGTATTAAAAACTGGTCAAATACATAGTTAGATTATTGTTTGTAATATTTAAAAAAAAAACTAATTTATTCATTGTTTATAATTTGTCAGTCAAAAACATTTTAACTGGCGTGAAGATTTAATTATTAACACTTTTTACTAAAGTGCTATTATCTCACACACAAAATATTTTCACTTTTAAAATTCACATTCTACTGTTAATAATAATATTTTTAACATCTTTTGTAAAGGTTGTCCGAGTCTTTTGTTTAGTTTTATCTGGTAGTTTTTTGTATAATTTCCGTCCATGGTTTATAAGTCTCGATTCTCCTTTTCTCGTTTTAAAAGATTGTTTATGATATTTTTCTGATATTCTCGTATTGTGTTCATGTTTACTACAATTTTTTTCAAGTTTTAATTCTTCGTCTACAATTACATCAGTGTCTAATTTATGAATAAATTTTAAAGATTCTAGTTTAAAGAGTTCAGTTACATTTAACTGTTTAGTTTGTTCAAAAAGTTCTCAAGTTGCTGTTAGATAGGGAAGGTCAAATACTAACTTAAATATTTTATTTTGCTGTCTTTGTAGTCTGTTTATGTCATTTTGATTTCCTGTTCCCCATAGTAGTTGCATATAACATGTTTTAGTTTTTGCATAGGCTTCATTCATTAAATTTTTTTCCTTTACTAGAACAAAGTTTTTGATTTTAAACAATAGACTCGATAAAGTCGCCACTTTGCTAATTAAATTGTTGATATGAATTGTCCGTGTCAATTGTCTGTCTATTGTTAGTCCTGAGTATTTAACATGTTCAATTTCAGTAAGTCGTTCATTATTTATGCAAGCATCTACTTTGTGACATTTTTTTCTAGATTCAAAATGGATAATATTGCATTTTTTTTCATAAGTGTAAGTAAGTTTGTGTTTGTCCATTTAGTCAACATAGTAAGGTCTTCGTTTATGTCATTGTTTGTTAATACGTCTGTTTGATTTTTTATAGAAAAGTCCAATGTCGTCGGCATACATAATAATTTTCCCTTTAAAATTATACAGTGATAAGTCATTAGTATATAAAATATATAATAGTGGACCCAAAATAGATCCTTGTGGGACTTCAAAATTTACTGTTTGTATTTTACTTTTTTTTCTGTTACAAAGGTATACTGCTTCCGATTTGTTAAGTATGATTTTCATAGTTTGCATTCTTGAGGTTTTACTCCTATATCATTTAATTTTTTTATCATGGTCTCAATGTGAACTGTATCAAAAACTTTTTAAAAATCTAATATTACTCCTGTGGTTAGAGTTTTAGCATCCATATTTGTTTGAATATAATTAATTAAATTTACGAGTGGTTCTAGTTCCTTTTTTTTCTTGAAAACCATGTTGGTTTAAGCATATTATATTGAGATTTTTTATATGTCCCATTAATCGTTTATGAATACATTTTTCAAAGATTTTATTAAATACATTTAAATTTGGTATAGGTCTATAGTTACTAGGTTCCGTTCGATCTCCACCTTTAAATATAGGAGTTATTCTTGCAGTCTTTAATTCTTCCGGGTAGATTCCTAACTTTATATGCATGTTAATTAATTTTGATATGACCGGGCTTAAAATATCTTTAAGATTTTTTATGAGTGAAGGTTTGATTTTATCATATTCTGGCGATGCATTTTTTTTAAGATTGTCAATTATTTTACACACTTCTTTTGTCGTTGTTGGTCTAAGAAAAAATGCACTATTTATTTTTCTTCTTCGTTTTTCTGATATGTTTAGACATGGTCCATCTAATTTACTTTCAAGGTTTTGGCCTACATTGGAGTAATATTCATTGATAATATTTGATATTTATTCTTCATCATTTGTGAAAATCCCATCTTTTATATTCATTTCTTTTATATTAGCTGACTGCAATTTTTTTCCAGACTTGATATCTTTTATTATTTTCCAAAGTTTATTGCTGCTGCCTTCGGCTGATTTCATATAATTCTGGTAATATTGTTTTTTTGATTTTCTGATTTCATTTCTTAAATCTTTTTGAATATCTTTTAGTTCAGTTACAAGTTGACTGTTATTTCTTTCTTTAATATTTTTTTTTATATACTTGATTTTTATTATTTATTTTTTGAAATATATTTTTAGTTAGCCAACCCTCCTTTATTGACGTTGTGAAGTTTATCAACTTGGTTTTTGTGTTCTTTTTTATTTTGTTTTGGATAATGTCTTGTAACTGTTTAAAACTATCAACTTCTTGTATTTTTGCCATAAGATTTTCTTTTAATTTGACGTAATCTGTTATTTCTAAGGTTTATTTTTGTTAAGATATTTTTTGTCTTTCGATAGGTATATCTATATTTAGAAAGAGTGCTCTGTGATCACCTAGTGGAGTATCTTTGTAGTCTATAGTATATTTAGCTTCTATAATATTTGTTAATACATGATCAATAATCGAATTTTCTCCTCTGTGATTCCATCTTGTATATTTTTCAAGAGAAATTTCGTTAAGAATTACATAATTATTAGATATTAGGCTATTTACATATTAATTTGTTAGTACATTGTCTTTTTCTAATATATTGATATTAAAATCCCCTACTATTATTATTTTTCCTTTATTTCCTTACGGAAGTATTTGGGTTTCTAAAAGATTTATGCAACTATGTACTTCGGTTTTATTTGGTCGTCTGTAGATAGCACACAAATTTATTTTTTGTTTTATGAGACTTATTAGAACAATGTTTGCCATATCTCTTTTATTTTCAATATATTTTTCTTCGTAATTTAAGTTTTTCTTAATGTACATAGCTACACTTTCTCCTCTACTTTCCTGGCAGGAGTTTATTACATTGTAATTATTGATGTCATATTCTGCTTCACTATTAGTCAGCCATGTTTCAGTTAGAATTATGAAATCGAGGTTTTCAAATTCATTTATTATAAGTGCTTTTAGTTCATCTATTTTGGGTTTCAGACTACGAATATTTATGTATAGTATTTAAAAGTTTTTAATGTGGTTATTTATTATAAAACTAGTTAGTTCAGGCTCTGATTCGGTTCTTTTTCCAAGTTTTTTGACCCACTAGAAATTTTTTTGTCCAAAGTATTATTTGCATTAGCATCACTAAAACATTTAATAAATATTCTTGTTAATTATATCTCTAATTCTGTATGTTTCTGTACTATAAGCATTGTTGATGAAATATGAATTCATTTGGTCATTAAACATTGGGCCAATAAATTTAGCATGCTCAAATAGATTAGTTTTGTTTTTTATTTCTACGTTTAGTTTTGATACATTTAAGTTTTTATTTGTTGCAACCGAATGAACAATTACATTAGTATGCTTTAAGTTTTGGAGTATAAAGTAAAGATTGCTTTAAATATTAATAGGTGATTTTTCATGTTTTCCTGGGTATAACAATACAAGATCATTTTTTGTTAGTTGTTTACACCCTTGAATAATTGTCGACATATAATTATCAATTGTTGCATCGGGAAAGATGTAACTGCTACACTGTACATTACTGAATAGACTCTTTTCTATTTTGTTTCTAAGTCTTCTCCCTTCTTCATCTCCGAATATTAATATTTTGATCTTTTCACCTGGTGGTAAAAATACTTTTTTTATTATTTCAAGAGGTTGGTTTTCATAAAATATTTCACTATTTTTAGCCACATAATTATTTTTCTTCTGTATTGTTAATTGCATTTCTTCTATATTTTTTTTGGAATGTAAATATTTTGTCTTTTATTTCTTCATTATATTTATTTGAATCCGTGATAAATTCTCGAGACATACGTTTAATCAATTTTCTTCAAATTGATCCTTCAATTTATTTATCATATTTTTATCTACATCTTGGGTTTGTTTACAAAAAGGACATTTGAGTATTTCTAAGTTATTTTTGTCATTTGGTGTAGAAGTAAGGGACCTTCATCGAAGATTTTCCAAGTTTATGTTTTTAGTGTTTCTCGGATCTTCCTTACGACAAGAGGTGCATTTCCAGCTATCTCGGTAGATTTACGACAGTTTTTTTATAATTTTCTGCTGTTGTCCCTGTACAGCTGTAATGAAATACTTCATAGCATCGACTACATTTTAGAGTTTTTTTTTTGGCTCAAGCCACGATTACATATTTTACATTCCATATTAAGTTTTTTCGGGATATAAAAAATGTATTTTTTTGTTAGATAAATAATAAATGTACTTTCGAAAAAAAAATATATTTATCCTTATAGTTTAAGTAAAAAATATAACATGTTGCGATATTTTAATTTTTATTATTTTTTTTTTTATCAATTTCATTTATTTTTTTTCCATCTATTGAATAATTTTAATTGTACGACTATAATTATAACTAATTAGTTAATATTTATTTAACATTTTTATTGTTGATATCGTAGATGGCACTATAAAATTACTTTTCTAATGGTTTTTATTGTTAATTATCAGATTTTATATTTTATAATTTTATCAAAACATTATTTTTATATATATATATATAAAACATTATTATATTATACCACATTTCTGATTATCGTAGGCAACTGAAATGGCTCAAAATTAGACAGCGGAGAGAACATCACGCCCTCTCACTTCTGTTCAATGTACTTCATAGTCCTAACGCTCCTATATACCTGCGTGAAAAATTTCAACGCTTATCAGTTCATGGTTTACCTCTTCGTTCTAATTCTCGAGGCACTCTCTTAATACCCATCCACAATTCCTCTTTCTTCTCTAACTCATATAGTGTCCATGCGGCTCGACTGTGGAATCATCTCCCACCCACCATCAAAGATGTTACTACATTATCTCTGTTTAAATCACGTCTTAAAAAACATCTCCTTTCTCTTCCTTAATCTCTCCTCATTTCCCTTTTCCTCTTTCCCTTTTTTTCCTTTTTCCCATTGAGTAATAGTTTTGATTTAAGGTAATTTATAAACAAATACGTTTATTTCTATTTTTATATACTTTTAGCTTTTTTTTTTTTTTTCTATTGAATATGTTCTGTAACTCGAATTATAAAAATAAAACTTTTATTTTATCGGTTGGTTGGAAGAAATTGCCATTTGGCAATAAGCCCGCCAATGTAAAAACAACATGTATAAAAAGTTAAATAAATAAATAAAAATAAAAACATATTTTATCTCACTATTGTTAATAGAGTTCATTTATTTTTTATTTTTACACTAGAATGTTTTTATTTTATCACTTAAAAACACATTTTTGAAAGTTTTAATTGTTTACTGTCAGATTGTAATATTTTATCAAAAACGTTATTGTTTCATCGATAGTTAGTTTATTTATTATTTTTACACCAAAACTACTCTTTCAAATTATTTAACTTTAAAAAAAAACAACGCTGTTTGTATTATTTTTCACTTTTATATACTTTAAATAGATACAAACTGTTGGAACTACTTTTAGAACGTCATACGTAAAACGTTATGGCTAACAATTAAGTAGGTATGCATTAGCAGTGTTCAGATAAAAATAAATATTTCACTAGCTGAAAACGTCGCGTTGCCAAGTTATGTTCGTATTAAGTATTAATTAAGGGCCTATTTTCGTTCTGTTTTGTTTTAGACAGTGACGTGCGAGTTCATTAAATACAAACTAAATTTTGTTTTCATCTTAAGTCTTTTTTAATATAAAACGTAAATGAATAAATATCTACAATTGCTTAAAGTTTTAAACATTGCAAGTGTAAAAGAAATTACTAGTCCCGGAGTGGGGAGGTACAAAAAAATCCCCAGCAAAATGCTATGAATACGACTTTACAAAAATATGTCGGTATAATTGTCATGATGGTAAGGTTTTAGAACTTTTTCGTAGTATTTCGAGTTTTCTAGGAAATTAATATATTTTTTTATAAAATTCTATTGCGAAAGGATGCTTTTAATGACATCGTGCTCCTCTCGCTTATCTCTCTGCCACACGTTGAAAAACACCGATCTAAAGTAACGCAACCCGTTAACGGTTAGGTACAACGGTGAGGCGGGAGGGGGAATGCATGTAACATCTTACGCATGAAATCCCCATTTTTGTGATTGTTGCTAGATATCAGGGACCAAATAGCAAATAGCACTCGTGCAAACTGACCGACAAAGATTATTTAACTGTAACTGAATTGTCGTGCTTTCTATTTGCACAGGGGGAAGGTGAAGACAAATGTTGATTATTATTAAGAGAAATTAGCAGAAAACTATTTTTAAAAAATTGATAAAAAGTTAATATTATTGGGTAATATTGTGCAAAAAATTAAATCAAAATGATGATTAACATAAAAAATATGCTTTCCGAAGACATCATATCCCCTAAGACCCAATATCTAATATTGTGGAGATGTACATATTACAACTTTAGTGGCTCAAGGCGATTTATGAAATCAAAAGCATACTTCTTTTCAAAACGTTAAGATTGAATTAATCGATTATATTATCAAATGGAGTGCGTGTCTGGGGTCTCACCTTCCAGTCTCATCTGGGTAAAATTTATGATATACAGGTGAGACTGTTAAAGGGGATTGTTCCGGATAGCATTATCCGTGAGGCGAAACATATGGGCGAAAGTTTATATTTTTAAATTCTGTAATGTCCTGCCGGTAAAACAACTTTGTGACTACAAAATGATTGTAGATGATTTTGTTGATCCTGAACGTAAAAAAAGAGTTTCCCGCACTCACAACACTAGATTAAAAACTAAGGGCTCTCTGATCGTTCCCCGAATTACAAATTACTTCGGAGAGCGAACAGTAAAATGCGTTATTCCAAGATTGTTCAATGATCTCACACAAACCTATATCACATGAAATATTTTAAATGAAAAAAAAATAACGAAAGAAATATCTTCTAAAACTGTTGCACAGTTTCACAACTCCCAAATTTTGTAGAGATGCCGAAATCACTAATTTTAGACATAATGATAAATAATATTGATGTTTCTGTCGATATTTCTTGATAAAGCTCCATAGTTAATGATTTCGATAAAAACGTATCAATGTATTTCCTTGGTTAAGTTGTAATTTGTCTATTTTAAAAACATCTTACTTTCTTCCGAAAAAATAGCAGAAAAGTTTAAAATGTTGTTAACAATTTACCGGTTTTGAAGAAGTCTACAGAAGCGCTCGTAGGTCAAATTAAACCAACAAACTTTATTTAAAGTAGTAAATGTTGTGAAGTGATCATATTACCAACAATGACATAATAATAAGAGTTTTTAAATGTTTATAGAATTAAAGAGATAAGATTATGTATAAATATTAGAACTTAACTATAAGCACCTGCTGACAAACTGCATTTTATGCAGTTCAGTAGGACTTGATAATTGATACGTTAATTTTTGTAAGCTTTTGATAAAAAATAAACTTTTAAAAAATATGAAATAGGCCCCAGTGAATGTTTAAATTTTTAAATTTTTACTTTAATACCATTATTGAAGTTAACATAAAAGTAAGAACCATTAACTATTTTGGGTGATCCCGTGTAAGTTGGATTCCTTCCGACGTTTCGGCTGTCATTGCAGGAGCCATCTTCAGGGTAAACTGTACGTTATGTATTAAAATATGTGTTCTTGTACTCGTAATCTTTTTCGTGTCACAGTCGGCAGCAGGCAGCAGGCACATTCCGCATAATTTTTGTGATGGGTAATGGCGTGAACCATATTAAGTTTAATTCAAGCCCATCGTCTTTGTTAATGTTATTAGAGTATTTGTGTATTTCAATAGCCGCTTTTATTATTCGAGCGCTGTAATTTCTTGGATTATGCAAAATCGTCCGTGTCTATTAAAGTTTTCTGCCATTGCAGACTTTTCAGGGTGCTTTCGTTCACACGCTCTTTTATGTTTATCAATCATTTTCTTTGCAGTGCGCCCTGTTCGTCCTATGTGAACTTTGTCGCATCCTTGGCAAATCAGCTTATAAACTTCGTTTCCAGGGGGTTCTTGTCTTTCGGGTTTAAAAAATGGTCCTTTATTTTTCCCACAGCCCCAAATGTTGTTAAAATACTTTGTTTCTTAAGCACTTTGGCTATCCTGTTACACTAACATTTCGTATTTATGGTTGGTATGCAGTCCCTTTTGTAATATTTTTTTCTTTAATCTTCTTCGTTGCTTGCGATTTTAAAATAACACGGGATCACCCAGAAAAAGGTTCATATTTATAACAGTGATCGTGAAAATCTACGCACCTATTTAAAAAATAAAAACTAAGTTATATTGTACAAATATTACCCATCGGTTTCGGAGCAACACGTTCTCCATTATCTAGGTATAGATAAATATTAAATACAAACTCTTTTTTATAATTTCAAGTCTAATATATATGGAGGTAATAAATTAAGTCTTTGATCAAAATATAATTTGCATTTTGTATTGAGTAAGAGGTGAAAAAAAAAACAAAAATATTGCATTTAGTTGAGATATCTATTAATTTTGCTATTCGAACATGCTTGTACTCCTTCGGTAGAGTTGTGGACTTACGGATCAAAGCTCCGAAGTGCAAATTCCAAACTACCATACCTCAATTGCTATTTTTCTTAGGGAAAGTTATTTTTTTTTAGGAAATAGTGTGATTCTATCTAGGAAATAGTTTTTTAGGAAATAGGCCTAGAAACAGCCTTTGGAATGTATGGCGATTCTAGGATAAATGGAAATGGAAAAATTTTGCTCGAAGTGTGTCTCGAGTGGAACCTTTTTGTTTCGAATACCTTTTTAAATCATAAAGGTATTTACCAATACACATGGAAAAGAGGGATTGAAAGAACGATAATTGATTACGTGGTTGTTGACTCTAAATTAAGAACAAACACAACCGACACCCGCGTGTTTCGGGGCGCTGAAATGGAATCAGATCATTTTCTTGTTGTAACACGAGTGATTCTATTTCGTGGATGGCGCTCACGAATGAAAACTGTGATATCTTCGTCTAGAGTCAAGTTTGAAAAGTTGCAAGTCGAGAATGTAAGAGTGAAGTATGAACGGGATTTAAACGGAAGTTTAGGAAAGAATGAAATAGAAGTCAATATCGACCAAATATGGGAACGATTTAAATCGTGCTGGTGTGAATCGGCAAAGAGTGTATGCGGAATGGCGTCCCGAAGAGGAAAAAAAGGAGATGCATGGTGGGATGATAGTATTAACGACCTTGTAAAGGAAAAAAGGATGCATGGATGAAGCTTATAACAATTAGTGACATCAATAGCGGCGAGTATGAAGGAGCGAAAAATAGTTACAAAGTATGCAAGAGGTTGGTTAAGAATGGAGTGAAAGAACGCAAAAAACGACTAAACGAAGAGAAAGGTATAAAATTGTCCATTCATTTTCATGAAAATATAAAACTGTTTTGGAAAGAGGTGAAAAAGACAAAGAACTCCTCCGAAAGTGGAAACATAAAAGCGATAAAATCAAAAGATGGCCGAATGCTAACGAATGACGAAGGAGTGAAAGAGAGATGGATGGAATACTTTATGGAAGTATACGAAAGTACTGAAAGTGTCCCTCTGAGCAACAGCTTGGTTGTGCAGAGGAAAATACGAGTGATAATAGGTCATGTGAGATAAGCATGGTAGAAAAAAATAGTGCGCTGAAAAGTATGGAAAACGGAAAATCCGTTGGGTATGATAAGGTCGCTGTGGAATATCTGAAGAGTGGTGGCCAGATCGTGGGTACATGGCTGCACAGACTTTTCAATCTCTGCCTAAAGGAAGGACATACGCCGTTGGATTGGAGGAGGGCAGTTGTCATGCCTTTATATAAGGGAAAGGGATCTCGTGCGGAATGTGGAAACTATAGGGCCATCAGTCTTCTGAGTTCTGTCGGTAAACTGTATGGGAAAATTATAATCGAGAAAGTAAGAAAGGTGACGAAAGACAAAGTGTGGGACGTGCAAGGAGCCTTTATGAGTGGACGTGGATGCACGGATCAATTTTTTGCGCTGCGAATGCAAACGGAGAAGTTTTTTTCAAAAAGTCAAAAACTATTCTGCGCATTTGTCGATTTGCAAAAAGCGTATGATAAAGTAGATAGAATGAAATTGTACGGCGTGTTGGAAAAGTATGGAGTAAACAATAAACTTATACGTGCAGTATCGTCTCTCTATGAGGAGAGTTCAGCGTGTATAAGAATTAATGGGGGATTTACATCTTGGTTTGCAATCTCAAAAGGCGTGAAACAGGGATGTGTAATGTCACCATGGTTGTTTATGTTTAATCTATTCATGGACAACTGTATGAAAGAGATAGCATGTATTGGTATTAGAGCAAAAATTGATAATTTTTCAGTAAGCTGCTTGTTGTTTGCTGATGATGCAGTTCTGTTAGCAAGCAGCGAGGCTGATTTGCAGCAAATAGTCTCTAGAATGTATATACCTGGAGAGCGAATTGGCGATGAACGAAAGTAAGTCAAAAGTGATGGTATTTGAAAGGGATAGTGAGGTTACTGACTGCATAATAAATGTAAACAACGAATGTCTCGAGCAAGTAGAAGAATTTGTGTATCTGGGAAGCATGTTTTCAAGAGATGGAAGAGTAGAAAAAGATGTTGAAAGAAGAGTGAATACGGGCAACAAAATGAACGGAGCACTAAGCACAGTAATTTCTAATAAAAATATGTCAATCGAAGCTAAACTGGCAGTGCACAACGAAGTTTTAGTCCCAACACTTATGTATGGAAGTGAAACATGGAACTGGCAGAGGAAGGATGAAAGCCGAGTGAACGCGGTCGAAATGCGATATCTTAGACGAATGTGTGGGAAATTAATGTATGACAGGGTTACGAATGATGTAATCAGGAGAGAGTGTAAATCTGACACAAGTATAATTGATAAGATTAAGAAAGAGTCTCTGAGATGGTTTAGTCACGTAGAACGAATGGACGACGAAAGAATGGTAAAACAAGTATATATGGCGAAAATGAACGGCAACGTTAGACGAGGACGACCAAGGAAAACGTGGCATGATTAGATAAACTAAAATCTTAAGTCTGGTCATGTCAAAAGCAGACAGAACCGAAAGGCATGTATGACAAGATGTATGAATGTAGAAGAGGATAGGATTGTATGCCAGGATAGACGTGTGTGGCGGTCCATTCTCTCTGCCTACCCCTACGGGGAAATGGTGTGATGGTAGTAGTAGTAGTAGTAGGAAATAGTCTGCAAGTTAAAATATTTGGGAAAAAAATACAAACTAAAGTGTGTTATTTTTCTAAAAATAATATTTATTTCCTTCGTTTCACTTGTACAGATTTCTTTGAAAACGGATTGAAAAAAAAAAGTTGCCTTAATTTAAAGGTCGATAAAATCTAAAACCACGTCTCTGAACTTTTGAAGACATAAATGCTTTATTAAATATGAAGTTTCTATCTATGCCTAGCAATTAGAAGTAACTAGTTTCATTAATATGCCTTATCTCTCACATGCAATATGGACGAGTACTTATTACTTTCACACCAGAATTTATCATTTATATTTATGCTTGGATCAGACTACTAAAAATATGCAGCCCCGTAAAGTCGCTTTATTAAGATCGAGGAAAGGAAGAAAATGAGAAAATATTTTTTTAAACATTTATTTGAACAATCCAGAATCGAAATATAGAAAAAAAAATTAAAAGAGTTTACGTGAATTTGTCTTCCTAAACCCCCGTTCCTCTATTTGTAAAACCTGTCGTTAACGGCTCGGCTACAACGCTAAAACATGAGAGGTCCGAATGGGATCGAAGCTTAGTACGTCAATCACAAAAAATAAAAAGGGAAAGCATCCAAATTTGATAACAGTAAAAAATAAACAATTTTGATAAAACATTAATAATGTTAAATTTGCTACTTGATTTAAGAATCCATTTTAAATACTATAATAATTTACAGTCAGATGAAAATATGAATTTAAATTTAATTTATGATGTGAAACCTGATAATGCATAAACTTAAAAAAATGGTGACGCGTTGAGCTCAGGGTCTTTGTGAAAATATCATCTTGGCCGGTTGTTTCAATAATTCGCAGCGTGTTGAGTGGCGATAAAAACCAGAAGCGAGATCATCATCACTCGAAGAACTATCACAGGGGATAAGGTTGATATGCTTAGAAGTGCCGTGGAAGTGAAGACCATTCATTTCTTAAAAAAATGAAAATACGTTTAACGCGTACGAAGCTGTTTGACAATGTTTTAGACCGCAATGCGTACGGAGCCAAATATGGCGGTTGCAAAAAATAGCTCAAAAACAAGATAAAAATAGAAAATTTCCTAAATACGAATCACATTACATGTTTTAAGGATACATTCTATATCAATATGTTTCTTTTTTAGGTGATTCCATGTATGTTGGATTTGTTCCGACGTTTTGGCTACCATCGCAGGAGCCATTTTCAGGGTAAACTGAGTTAAACCGAAGCGTAAACCCGAGGTAAACCGAAACGTCGGAACAAGTCCAACACACGGTATCACCCAAAAAAGAAACATATTGATAACAGAGACCTTGAAAACCTTCGCTCCTATTCACATTCTATGTGTTTATTGTTGTCACTTACCTTTAATTATTTATTTTTTACTGATAAATGTAGCACTATTTTTGTAGAACCCGTTGAGCTGGGCGCGTTGCACATACTGTTTAATTAACATTGCTACATCGGACTTGCCATAAACAAAAAATTATCTTCCGTTTCACTTTTACTGACTCGAGTTTTTCTTTTTAATTTGATAATTTGTTATGCTACAAAAAATCTAAAACTTTAGAAATCATATATGGCTGGGTATGCTGCGAAAGATTAGTAAACAAATAAATAAAACAACGATTCCCTTCATTTTTGACGGCTAGTTTGCCCGGAATGAAACGTGTAGAAATTGCACGTTACCAGAAGGGTCTAACATCATAAAAAACGCTGCAAGAATAAGAATAAGCGTTATTTTTTATCGCAGTGAGTATCGTTCAGTTTACTAATGTCATTCATTATTAAGTATACACGTAATTCAACAATGTTTGATTATGTCCAAATGCTTGCAGACTGGCTGGATTTCCTCCCTAGGGAGTTGTTCGTATTTAAATTTATTTCAACAGAGAGGGAAAAAGATAAAATAAATTTAAATACGAACAACTCCCTAGGGAGGAAATCCAGCCAGTCTGCAAGCATTTGGACATAATCAAACATTGTTAAATTACTACCTGGTGAAAAAAGAAGTATAAAAATTGGAAAATTGTTTCCAGGCGTTGCCTAGTAGGTGATTTGGTTCAGCCGGATGAATCTCACCTCTTCAGCTCTTTTACTTTACAAAAGTCAACAGATGGAAGAGTTGAGGAAATGTGGATGTTCAAACATGGGCAGAATGGTGAATGTTACACAGTGTGTAAAGTGGCCACTTAAACCAGCCAATGACAGGTCATAAGCCCTGTAAATGCCTAGACTTCCATATTCCCTTCTCGAAAACTTTTTCCCTCTCTGTTGGAAGAAATTTAAATACACGTAATTACTCATATTTTGTTTCCAATGATATTGTACGTACTTATGAATTTACAGAGTTTTTGTTCTTTCCCAAGAATGAGAGGTTTTAATAATAAACTGAAAACGTTTTTGAACAATATTGACAAATACAATGAATTTTTTTTTTAAACGTTCTAGTAAAAGACAGCCCGCGCGTGTCCGCTGCTCTTCTATTCTTCCGACTAGTCATGATGAGGCTAGTGGTAAAGTGACCATTGCCGCGTCAAATAAAGTCATTTGGGACCATTTTGTATCTCACAAATACCACGCCATCATATCCCTTCTCAAAATGAAGCACCAAAGACTCCCATGACACAGCCACTGGGCACCAAAACTCAAATGAGTTACTCAATACGTTGGATTAGCGAGACTATGAAACTCTACTCGTGAAATATGAATATGAGTAGAAAGAGTGTCGTCAGTATTCACGACTACCACACTGCGGTTGTTTGTTCGAAAAGGTCTGATAAAGACAATAAAAACCACGAGTGATCGTAATTGTTTTTCTTTTAGCCTTTTTAAAGGTGCATTTGATATTTTTTGAATAACATAAAGAAATAATTTTGAGACAATTTCCTTTTGATTTATTTTTTATTTACGATTTATTATTTGACCTATTTGAGTTGCGGTAGTGTGGGATTTGAACTTCGGACCTCCTGATCCGAAGTCGACGACACTACCCACGGGGTCACAGCCCGTCTCCCCTTTACTTCTTTTGCTTTTATTATTTTTATTGCAAAAAACCAGTTTTAAAGGTTAAAATATTTAATTGATTCTTATTATCGTTTCAA
Source organism: Micrasema longulum (assembly GCF_059751315.1). NCBI lineage: Eukaryota > Metazoa > Arthropoda > Insecta > Trichoptera > Brachycentridae > Micrasema > Micrasema longulum. The sequence goes on from NW_028278210.1 coordinate 94,253, forward strand.
ATCACTCTAGACAATACAAGAATCATATGGGGTGCCTATGAAACTAGTAGAACTTATCAAAGTTACTTATAGTAATAAACCGCATAAATTTCATCTTAAGGTCGAGGAATATTCATCTCCTCCTCCGAAAAACTCCCAACCTTAGTGTATTCCCATGATCGGTTAGAATTGACGATTCAGACAGGGGTCTTCGGGCCACAGTAGATAGATAGTAGGTACTCCGCATGCGGGAGTTAAAAAAACAATATTGCGAAAACGCATGTTCTGTGAAACACTTCATGCCTTAAATGCCCGAAATTCCCAGACTCTGTCAAACCAGTTTATCGAAAGGGTCGAGAGTTTCAAATACACGAGAGTCAAAAACGGAAATGGCAGCATAAAAAAACTGGGAGTGCGGCTAGAAATAGCAGGCGCCAAATTCAACAGTATGAAGGCTATCTGGAGATCGGATATTTACTCGATGAAAACCAAATGCCGCCTATCAACGCCTGCGCAATATCTATTCACAAACACTACAAAATAGCAAAATTCTGAGTTTTGAGAATAGTTGAATCGGAAGAATCTTGACTTTGACTTTGTAATGAATGAAGTAATAAGAGAACGGACGCAGCAAACTCCGGTGAAAACTGTTATTACGCGGAGGCGATACGATTGGCTAGACCATGTGCTGCGAATGCCTTCTGAGAGTCTCAACTCCGCTTGCCTATTTTAAAAGGCATCAGGTTCTCGTATTTTACTTCATTAATCGATCTAATATATTGTACACATCGGTGTTTTAAATATACATATTTTTTATATGATTTAATTTTAAAAAACATTTTTATCTTTTGAAGATAAGAATGCCTACTGAAAACATAAAATATGTTTTCAATACATTTCATCTTAATATTAGTCAATAAGAAAAATATATTCGAACAATTTATGTAATGGATTTTATTGATCAACCTAGTTTCACAATATAAATTATTAAAACTAGTTATACCTTAATTAATAAATAGATACAAACATAATATTGTAGTAATTATAAGAAAAAAAATTCTTCAATTATTTCTCGTAAATGTTTATTTAGGGTGTAAAATTTTTGAACGATTTATTATTTTATTTTTAGGAGAGGGGTATTACACGTTCGGAACACTTTTGGAAATTCAATTTTAGAGTGAGGAAATTTCGTAGTGCGCGAAAAATCTGCCAAGACTCGGCTCAGGTGGCAATCAACAAATTCAGGAATCAGCGTCTGGAAACTCGGGGCATAATAATTTCAACTCTTATTTGATTCTACGAGAAAACAGGAAATTGGATTAATTCGAATATCACTCTTTGTTTTCGCAAAACCAACGAGATGGTTATAATGAATCCGGCAGCTTCCCTTTCTCCGCGCTAGCGAATTGTACTGTTAAACATTTTCAACTGGCCTACGCCTTGTTACGAGTACAAAATTCAAAACATCTGCCTTGACACATACATAATTATATTGTTTTGTCGCAATTTTTATTATTGAAATAACCAAGATTTCAAAACGGGCTAATGAATGCCCGCGCTAGGGGGTCTCACTTCATACTGTTTTCAACATTATTAACATATTTTTTCTATAAATCTTGTATTTAAAACTCATGTTTAAAAAAAAATAAAAAAATATTAAGCCAAATATGTTAATATTAAAAATGTTTGTTAAAGGCAGATTTGCCGTTATTTTTGAAAAGGTCCAAAATAAGTTTTTACGATTTATTAATTTAAAATTAGGTGTTGGTATTGAATTTTTAAATTAAAATTTGTTACTGTTTATTTTGAAAATATTAAGACTTAGCGAAAGGAGAGTTATAACTGATTTATTAAATTTATATAAAATAATCCATTCTATGTTTGAGACCCTTGCAATTTTATCACTAATTAATTTTAATATAACGAAAAGGACAACTCGGCAAACCTACCAATACTGTGGCAACAATACTTTGACATCATATGGTAAAAATAAAGTCATCAATAGACTTCACACTTTAGGCAAGGAGTACCAGAACGTTGGTGACTTATTTCACAGGAAATTAAGTGCATATGTAGGAAGAAGGTAGTTGAGGATTTGGTTGGAGTTCCTACCCCAGTTAGAGATTGGCAGAGAAGACACGAGGTTACTGTTGGATGTTTATTTATTACATGGCGAATAAATGATGAATTATGTCGGACGAGTGTTACGTCGATGATGAGTTGAAGTAACTCCACTTGAACTACATGCTGGAACTGAGTGTCGTCGTCGAGCTGGTCTGACGTGAACTGAACTTGTTGAGCTGACTAACTGAACTTGTTGAGCTGACTAACTGAACGAGCTGACGACTAATGTTGGCTGCGTCCTATGGTCTCTTTATATACGAAATTCCTTTGTAGATCATTTCTTCATGGTAGGTACGGTGTGAATGTACTACAGAAAGATGCCCTCCGATTTCATGTACAATACTCGTAGAGTTGCATTTTACGAATGTATTGGATTCGATTGAAAATGATGACATTGCATCGTCGGTCATTGGTCTATTTAATCCATTTATCGACTATGGACTATGGACCCTACACATATAGAACGGCTCTTCTCCTGTATTTCATTGGTAATTTGTTCTAGATAACTATTTGTTACTATTTTTAAAAATTGTTTAAACTTCTTTAATAGTGTTTTTTTTTCTTTTTTCGTTTCCTTTCCTGAATTTATTTATAATAACAAATATTTCTCTTCATCAATTTTTTTTTAAACATGATATATTTTTTAACATAATTATATATACTATTTACCTAAGTATTAGTTTAAAAAATAATACATATTGAATTATTGCACCTACATACTAGGCAACGCCTGAAATTATATGAATCTCACCCGCATTAATAAAGGTTTCAGCTCTTTAACTTCACAAACATCGACAGATGAAAGAATTGAAGGAATATAGATGTTCGAATATGGGCAGAATAGTAAATGTTACACAGTGTGTATAGTGGCCACTTAAACCAGCCAATGACAGGTCATAAGCCCTGTAGATGCCTAGACTTCTATATTACCTTCTCTAAAATATTCTTCACCTCTGTTGCAATATATTAATATTAACAGCTTCCCCGGGAGTTGAATCCAGTCCTTGTCTACAAAAATTTGGACAAACTCAAAATATTGTTGATAAATTGAAAAGTCTATAACTTTAATTAAAATGTGTCGGAATAGGGAGGGAGAGCATTCCGGGAAGTCCAGAAGGATATATGGCAGTCTAGGCAGCATGGTTTTTATAAACGTCAAAACCTACTCAAAATATTGCTTTTATTTTTTATGTTTATAAGAAAGGATAATTAACGCCATAAAATAAAATAATTTAGTTTGGTAAAAAATCAAAACACTTTTAAAAAATATCAGCTGTAAAAGGTTTTAACCCTCAAAGAGTAAATTTAATTAAATTTAAAAAAAAAAAATTTTCAAAAAATATTTAATTTTTGAATGAGAGAAACGGTCGTGTATTTGTCGGAAGCCAGTTATTCGTTAGAGGATAAAAATTATTTTAATTTGCAATATGTCGTAATTACATTAAGGTGGAGGGGTAAAATTAAATCAAAGAACAATATGAGTAATTTGATCATGTATCCAAAGAATTCTTAGACTTTAGTCTTTGTTTTAACATTGACTTCTTCTTCTTATTGTTCCTCTCCCCGGTGAAGGTTGGATATCATCGTAGCGATTCTCACTTTGTTGGCAGCTGCCCTGAACAAGGACTGAGTACTGCAATGGAACCAGTCACGCAAGTACTTGAGCCAAGAGATGCGCCTTCTACCTGCACTGCGTCTTCCTTCAACCCTTTCCTGTAAAGTGACTTGTAATATGATATATTCTTCGCCTCCCATCACATGCCCAAAGTATTCAAGTGTTCTTTTCTTCATCGTCTTCAGTACCTATTTATCTTCTTCCATCTGTCAGAGAACGTCATCGTTTTGGACTATGTTCACCCAGAAGATTTTTAAAATTCTCCTGTAGCACCACATTTCAAAGGATTCGATGTTTTTTGAAGTGCTGTGGGTGAGTGTCCACGTTTTGACTCCGTAAAAAAGTACCGAGAAAACGTTGGTCTAAATTAACACTTTGTATCCCGGAGCCGTGTAAACACGTGATTATGTAACCGCGCGTTGTGTCCCGGTCTTGTGTTTTCACGTGGTTTACCAGCGGTCTATAAAAGTGCATTTTATTGACATCTAGTGACTTTTATTAGCACTTTTTTGCCGCTGGTAACCAACGTGAAAACACGGGACCGGGACACAACGTGTTTACACGGCTCCGGGATGCAAAGCACAAAAAAGGAGCGAGACCCTGTATATGTGCGAACATTGCAATGTGGCTCTCCATAAAGGTCAATGTTGACAAATTATCACAGAAAAATGACTGGTAAAATTGTTTTAAATAAATGTAAGAAGTTTCAATTGATTCAACCCAGTATTTTCATAATCATGAAATTTAAAGAAACCCTTCACAAACCCTTACATAAATGGGCCGGGCACAGGGTAACTTCTATGTGTATTCGGCCGGTGCTCAAAGTGTTGAAGTCTCTACTGCAAAGAAGGTCGCGTATCCTGAAAAAGCAGTCTCGCGCCATCTCTATTCTAATTTTGATCTCTTCTGAGTAGTCCCATTTATTCATTCAGCCAGCATCCTAAATGTTTATTTTGACGGACTTGCACAATAACCCGCGCTCCAAGTTTGAAAGTTATTGGGAAAGTTTGTGGCTTTTTTTGAATAAACATACATTAATTTAGTCTTGGATATATATTTATTTCTAGCCCTTTATTCAAACTAGCCGTGCAACAATAGCTACAGGCTTTCTTTACTATCTGCTAGAAGGACAGTGTCATCTGGGTATCGGATATTGTTTAAAATTTGTCCATTTATGACTCCTCGACATATTATGTCTATTTCCGATGTCAATGCATCATTCCCTTTCACTGTGGCTTTTTGATGCCAGTAGAGGTTACCAATTATCCTTATTTCTCTAGAATCAAGGTTTTCTTTTTAAAATTTCTAGAAGTTCTTGGTGCCGCATGCTTGAGCATAGTCTACGAAACATGTGTACATATCCACGTTTATGTCGGGGCATTTTTCAACAAGCAATCGAATACAACAGAGAGCTTCTTTTGTACCATATTCATTCATCAAACCAAATTGTGTTTTACTAAAATTTTCCTCGCACTTTTTTTTTATTTTTCCATGAATGATGTTGAAAATTATTTTAGAATGTGGCTTGTCGTTTTATATTCACCATACTTTTTTGCGTTCACTTTTTTCGTCAAGAAAATAAATTTTGATTTAAGACATTCTTTGGGTATTGCCCCGGTAGCATATACTTGATTAAATAACCAAACAAATATATATATATATATAATTGTTATTAACAAATTTAATTAAATCTGCAAATATTTCATCAGGTCCGGGTGCTTTGCCATTTTGCATTTGGTCAATCGCATTTACCACTTCCGATTTTAGTATTTTTAGCCCGGTTTCTTCATAAGGTATGTCAAATCGTTAAGGTCTTTGATCATAAAAAAGTTGTTTTTTTATTTTTCTTTGATATCTAATATAATCCCATCATTTTTGTCCATCAATATAAAAATATTTTTATTTTTGTGAATACCGACTGCTTCTTTGATTTTTTTGTGCAGATCGAATGCATTATGTTTTTTTTTTGCAACATTGACTAACTTAATTAAAACAAGCCTTATATTACTTAAACTATAACCTCTATATTAACCTTACGACTAAGAGGCGGCGTAGGGCAGCGTTAGCGTGGGTCCTCGGAGTGCGGCGTAGGAAGGAGGCGATATGGGCGGCGGTAGGGCGCAGCGTCGGGGGGCAGAATATGGCTGCGGCAACAGGGTACCCGGAACGGCGGCGTCAAGCCGCAATAATGTGTGCCGCGTAGGCGGCTCGTCATGAGCGGCGGCGTGGCTTCCTGTCCGACGGCGGCGGCACGAGGAACGACATCGGGCGCGTAGGTGAGGCATGACGCGGGCGGCGCTTCTAGCGCTAGTCAGCGCGGTGGCTCCCCTTCTGGGCTGTTTATTGGGCCGCGATGATGACAAGGCACCCGTCCGTAACCCTCGAAGATAAACTCACCCGCGGAGTGAAGAGATGTGAGAGATGCTGACGCAGGAGAAGAAGTCCAACGAGGATTGAATGAATTTATGCCCGTTTAGTAGCTTAGAAATTAGCAAAAAGGTTTACCACGCGTAAAGTTCCAGTACGGTTCCAGATGAATTGTTTATAGAGTCTTACAGTTGGGACTTGAAGCGTAGGCTGGATCAATTTATCTTTTGGCTACCCTTGCAGTATTCTATGTGGCATACGTGTGAATATAAATAATAAAACTTTGATATAAAAAAATATGCATTGATGTCAATTTTAAACGGTAAGATGGATGCTCAAGATATTTTATCTCAAATCAATATCAATGTTCCAAATCGCGCCACTCATACAAACCCTTTATTTACTGTGAGAAATCACAGAATCAACACTAGCTTTTTTATCATTGGTAAGTAGGTACCTAGTTACTCGTTCATGATTGAATTCCAAAATTCAAATTAATTTGTTTTCAAATATTGAATTTAAGTAGGTACCTAGGTACTTATTTGTAATAGAATTCCAAAACATTAAGTGATTAATTTTCAAATAAAGAATTATTTTTGCAAATGTCAAACTCTGTTCTTCTAACCAACAACAGTAGCGCACTGTATTTAGGAATGCAATTTTCAAAAATGTATAGAATGTAGGTTGATATTATTTTAATATTACCGAAAATCTAGTAAAAAGGAATATGGAAATTAAGGAAATTATCTGATTGAGATCCACAAAAAAATTATAATGTTTGTAAACATTCAAAAACAAACTTTTTTACAGACTTAAAAGTAAGGTCTTCCCATTTTTTTATTATGTGCATTCTCGTAGAATGCAACCCTGGAGATGAATAAAATAAATATTTGCGCTCCTTCTTCTTTTTAAATTGATGATTTTAACAGCTTTAAATATGCTCGTGGCAAAGATCTTCATTTTGTTGAAAACCACACGTAAATCGGTCTAGTAGTTATTCAGTCTATCGAGGATAACATTGCCTTTTGAATATTGTATATATAAATATTACATAAATTCAATGAATCGTGTGTAAAGAATATACAAAATTAAACTATGAGTTGAAATAATATCATATGGACGATTAAACATAATAGGTAAATGTTATAGACTTATAGAGTATGAAAGTGATCACTTGAACAACCCAATGACAGGTCATTAGCCCTATAAATGTCCTAACTTTCATGTTCCTTTATGACGAAAGTTTTTCATGTTTATTTATTTATCAAATAAATAAGTTTTCGTTTAACACTTAACGTAACGTTTTAAAGTTGTGATTTGTCAATTTTTCTGATAATAATGATTGCCGAACATATTATTCACGATTTCCGTGAATTCATTATACCCTTTGAAGTGAGAAAATATTTTGCGCTCGGGTTTTCAATCGAACGAGATTAGAGCTAATCATTTCCGTTATTTTTTCCGGAAAACAAAAGTAAAATCATAACCGTGATATTATTATCTCGACAGCCGAGTCCATAGAGCTGCTGTGACTCTGTGAAAACGAAGTTGTAAATAGGGGAAAATTGTAAACATCCTCATCTCGATGTGTAGGTTTTTCTTAGTACGCTTATCTCGCCCAGGCTCTTTGGCTACAGAGAAAAGAAAGAAATATGAAATTTGATGCCCATACTTAAACAAACATGTGTAATACTCGTACGAGTATATATTTTTATTGGTAAATGAAATAAACGTCCTAACGTAATTCCTTATTCCGTATACCTTCCGAAAAAAATTATTTCAAACAAATCATGCCGAGTATTTTTATTAGTGCGGTTTCATATTAATGCTGAAAATTCAATTCTGTCTTTAATACTCGAGTTGTATGTTAATATTTTTGTTGAGCATTTTTTTCAGTTTATAAAAATAAATCCTTGTTTATTTTATTAAGTAATTCAGGACTTCAATACTGCAAAAGATCTTATTTATCATTCAATTTTTTTCTTTTACGTAATGTGAAACGTTAATATAAATATAATTTTATTTGTTAATCTATCTATCTATCCATAGAATTAAGAATAGTCCAGAAGGAGCGTAGAATCATATTTGAATACATCGGACTGTGTCCAATAATTCCCCCACTATGCCGCACTTTCGCCGCGCGCATTCGTGAAGTCGCCGGGTAATGTTGCTTGATGGAAAAAAAAATCATATTACAAATGTAAGGTAAAAAAAAAGCAATCTGTTTTTTTTTCTCAAAAAAATTATTGCGCACGCGGAAACATCGATTGACACAACAGAGTAAATAAGTAAAGGGTCATTAAATAAAAGTAATTGAATTTATGAACTTTGAACTTAAAATATAAAACAAATTTTATTTTACATAAAACGGATATTTTTATATAATGTTAAATAATATTTGATGTTTTAAAGATAATGTCGTTCAAATGTTCCCCGCGGCGCTGTGTATTCCGAGGTCTTATTTTCATAAGTTTTTCCATTAGATGAGCAAAGTAGGGTAAAAAAATTTACTACCCTGGCAACAGTTCAATTTTTAAGTAATACATTTGCTACTTAAACATTCGTTTGTTAATTACACATGAAATGTGATGCCATCCTATTTCTTTAAGATCCTAGCAGTATTTCTACACTTTAAAATGACACAACACGGCATAGTTGAATTCAAATCAGGAGTTGCGTACTGAGCGACGTCTACAAAGAAACAAATGTGTCAAAACGTAAACCTAATCATTTATGAGTAGTTGAGTCGCCTTCTGTTTGATGTGCGTATGCGGTTTCTAGACTATTCTTAATTCTATGTATCTATCTTTCTTTTATCTGTGAATCGCCGTGTTGTGTCTCGCAAAAACTCGAATATGGTTTGACAGATTTGCACGCGGCTTTTTGCAAAAATTTCTAAATCACATTCGCAAGGTTTACAAACAATAACATTTTCAATATGTTCAATAGAAAAAAAGTTACAAGTATATATTTGTTTTCGTCGATTTTCCACGGTTTCATTCGACTGAAATGAATATTTTTTTAAATTTTGAGGATGTTGCTTACTTTATATTAATCAATTTCCTTACAATTTCTTAAATTCTACATATCAACTTATTTTTAATAGACTTTTAGTAATGCTTTAATAATTTTAACCGACATTTGAGACATTTTTGAAAAACGGACTCTTACACAGAATGCACCACTGTCGGTAAGTAGTTTAGAGTTTGACATTTGCAATAAGAATTCTTAATTTAAAAAAATAATATTTTATGTTTTAAAATTCAACAACAAACAAGTACCTACCTATGTTATTAAATCCAATATTTGAATATTAAAAATGTTTTGTTTTAGAATTCAATCATAAATAAGTGCTTAGGTACCTACATATTAATGAAAAGTATTTTACCTTTTATCCGAAAAGTTTTCGCACGCTTTTAAGATACAGTCATATTTCTTTTATAATTATTTATTTATTTATTGACGGACTTATACAGTCCATTCCAACAATGGTAAACACATTTTCTTATACTAAATACAGGTACAGATAAAATAAAATACAACGAAATAAAATTAAATCTAGAACAAAAAAAAACAAAAACTTACTACCTCAAGACAGGATCTGGTCTTAGTTTTTTCTTTGAACGAAACACGGCTTGCGATTAAAGAATGACTAAATTCGCGTTGGGCATGGGTTGAGTGCCATAATTTTACAGGGCTTAGGGTAAATCGCTCACGGAATTTTCTTAATAAACACATATTCCTGTATATTCTCCGTGGATTATGGTACTATAGTAGTGATTTTGACTTGAGCGCGACGAGGCCTCTTAGCCAATCGCATAGACTTTTCTTCAACACGCATTCACGTATTTTCTCCATAGATTGTGGCACGAGATTTTTGCACGATTTTGATTTGAGCATGATGAGGCCTCTTAGACAATCACACGTGGAGATAAAACAAAAAATAAACCCTTATTACGAATATACAAATAGCTTAAAAAAGTACAAAATAAATAACGTGCGTAATTAATTACGAAAAAGATGTTTGTTTAACCAGCTTGTAGCAGGCAAGCTAACGTTCGGGCAGGACGTCTGTCGGGTCCGCTTGTTCTATATAAAAAATAGTATTTTGAAAAATAAAGTTTTGTGCGTTTTTTCTGAATAAATAAACTAAAAACAAATATATGCTTCATCAAATTCATGAAGTTCGACAGACTTTTCAATGCCAAGACATGGTATTCTTATCTTAAAGCGGTTATATCTCTTTTGTAATTTATGGTAAAAAACTTGGTATTTTTACTGTTGTGATTATCAATTTCTTTCAGCTCTGACAAAGTTTTCATCTGCATCCTTTGTAACATATTTATTAAAACAAGTAAGCGTTTTTATCCCGAGGCCAAAATGTCAAATCAAGTACTTCTCTTTTATAGACGACGATGATAAAAAAGACTTTTAAAACTAATAATTTTATCCATTTTCTGTACAAAACATTCGGAATTTTATTATAATATAGGATCCACAAATGTCTGTTTTAGAAAACCTGAAATTTATAATTTTAACCTATAATTTAGTTGATAAGGTGATAACTTTTGAGACTTTTTGTTTTTCTCTAAAAGTTTTAATTTGTTATTTTTTAAGTATCTCGTATACCGTAAAACAGAAAAACAACGTGCCTGTTCGTTGTCAATTTAACAACGTGTCAATTTTGGATGCATCGTTGTCGGTCAACGGTGTCCAATTTTAGAATTAGGATAGAGAATTTGCATCGATTAGTCGGAAGCTATATGCAAAACTTGTTTATTAAATATATACTGAATAGATTTTTACATTTTACTTGCTTGTTTTTGTTCAATGCATTCCTGTTCTGTTTATGCAGTTTCTATATGCATTTTTTAAACATTATAATATAATTGCTGTAATAGGCTTCGTTGATGTTATAAATGTACTAATCAATCAATAAAATAAACCCGAGTAGCAATTACCACTGTGCCCTACCTTTTCCCTGACGGGAAGCCGTAATGGCGTGAAATTTTGATTTTGACGTCATTTGAAATGCTTTTAGGTAAACTAAACAAATATCTTAAATTTACTGTTTATTAAGTAAGTAACATCCAAAGAAAAACCGTAGCAACGTGAAATATGCACATACTATTTTTTATGCCATGCCAAGTTCGATTTTGATTGTCACTCGGCAACCTCTTTGCCAGCCTCCTAACAGAGAGCCGTAACGACCAGCGAACAATTTAAATACGTCACTCTACGTCAACCGTGCTGATTTCAACATTTACCGGCGCGGCATTCCTCGAAAAACTTCAATTATTTAGATTATATCTTTAGCAATCTTTGGCGACATAAAAACGAGCCACTGAATTTAAAATCTGATTTTATGTTTTTTATTTCATTGTTAAGCCAACAGACATTTATAAATTTATAAGATACAATTATACTATAAATACATATCTTAAATTCCAATTAGAGGCTTCCACAAAACATTATTATTGTAAATGTTGTCACATAAAAATTTTACAAAACATAAAATAACTAATCATACAAAACTTATAATATTACCAGAAATGTAAATGTAATACGTATTATTTAAAATATATCTACTTTTGAATATTGGTCACACAGTTGCACATTATAATATATAATACAACTGTAGTTGACCATACAGTGTACATTTGCAGAATGGTGAATGTTTCACAGTGTGTAAAGTGGCCACTTAAACCAGCCAATGACAGGTCATAAGCCCTGAAAATGCCTAGACTTCCATATTCCCTTCTGAAAAACGTTTTCCCTCTCTGTTGAAATAAATTTAAAAATGAAGTTAAAGATTTTTATTTATTAGTGTATACACGGCACAAATGCCTTTTATAAACATAATCATAAATACAATTAACATACAGTGTTCTATTTCAAAATTATGAAATAATATAATAACAATATATCCATACATATTACACAGTTGTTTTATAAATGTTCTATATAATAACTTCGGGATTTTAATACTCAACATACTTAGGTAGAAAAATAATAAAAATAAAGGTTACGTGGTATATTCGAAATAGCGAAAATCATAAATAAAAACTTATAATATTAGAAATCAAACACCGATTTGAGTCTACTGAACACTTTATTTTATTTTTACAAATATAAACATATAAAATAAAAACTTCGTGACAATTGTTTCGCCTTATTAGGGCATTTTCAAACGAATGTGAAGATTATTTGGATTGAATGTCCTTATATAGTTATATAATTCAAGGTGCTTAAGTAGAAAATAAAAATAATCTTATGAACTATAGCATGTACATTAATCATAATTGAGATAAAAACCAATGGTTAAGGGTGAGGCTAAGTGTTTAATAGGTAATGGGGAATTTAGGTATTTATATTTCAATTTCGGGAAAAATATAACAAAGTAAGTATTTATTGACATACAAGTATGTATTGTGAGATAATTAATGAAGCTTTATAGTTTTGTAAATTTAGATAATTGTTGTCGAAAAAATATCAATAATGTTATAATAAGTTGCTGTTCATTTTAATTTTAAAACATGATTGAAATATTATGAGGAAATTTATATAAACGTACTATTATACAATATTTATATTTTTAAGAATTTCTTATCAAAATATATAAATGCAATTGTAACATGATTCATCTATTAATTACGCGTCATATAAGCGTGTACAAAAAGGAACAAAGTGAAGAATAACAGTCTATTTAAATATGTTTAATAGTGGTGAAGATGGTTGTAACAACTGTCACAAAGTTTTTATTTTTATATGTTTACATTTGTAAAAAGTGTTCAGTAGACTCAAATCAGTGTTTGATTTCAAATATGAGTATTAAAAGTTTAAATATGGAGTTCTACAAAATAAACACCAAACCAATCAATAAAAATCATAAATCATTGATTTGTTGGTATTGTTGCAATGTATATTGAATTCCCTAGGAATAATACAAACTGTCTCCTGATAAGAGCTCAGGGATTCTCAACCGTTTTAAAAATATAATATAAAAAGAAACAAAATAATAAACCTTTTTGAAAAATTAAATGTTATTATTTTTCTTTTAATATTTAAAAATTAAAATTTTAAAAACTAAAAAAAAAAAAAAACAAATATCTAGTCGTACGTTTATAAATATATTTGACATGTATTTATTTATCCATTAATTTATCTTTTTTTATAAATGAACATAAATACTTAAACATCAGTCAAAATCCTAAACTATTTCTTTAATAGCAAGTTTAAACTTCCTTTGGCCAATGTGAAAAATGTCAATACAACTGATCTGGTTCCCTTGACTGTGCAATTTTGAAATAGGTGAATTCATAGCATAATTAGTAGCAGCAATATCTATATGAAATGGGACATTATGTCTAGTAGTCCTAACAGGTATTTGGAATTGAATCATGTTTGGAAAGTCGGGAGAGTCTAACATGCCATTTATTATCTTAAAGAGAAACATCAAATCACTCAGTTTCCGTCTTCTGGATAAACTTTCCAAATCAAGTGTGTTCATTAAAAAGTCATGGTTTAAATATTCAATAGGAATAGATAGCTTCTAGTTGATAAAACGTAAAAATTTTATCTGTCCTCTCTCAAGTTTTAACGAATGAACTCCGTAAAATGGGCTCCAGATACTTGAATTGTATTCAAGTATGCTCCTGACAAGTGATACATACAAAGTTTTAAAAGATAAAATTGATTTGAAATCTTTGACTGTTCTTCAAATATAACCTAACGATTTCATTGATCTATTATTAATTTCATTAATATGAGGTATAAATGTCAGTTTATGATCAAATACGATACCTAGATCCTTGATTTCAGATACCTTTAGTAAGACATGTTGATTTATTCTATACTCATATGATAATGTTGTTTTTTCTTGCAAAAAGTTATGGTTTGACATTTGTTAATATTTAGATGCAATTCGTTGTAACAACACCGTTCAAATAAATCATTTGGGTTTTCTTGAAGAATATAACAATCGTCAATAGTTGAAATAGTTTTAAATATCCTTATGTCATCGGCAAACATAAGAAATTCAACATCATGAAATATACTTGCTATATGATTGATAAACAAGGAAAATAAAATTGGTCCCAAATGAGAGCCCTGAGGAACTCCGATTAATGCTTCAAACTGATCAGAGTTAAAATTAAATATTTTAACCAGAAGTTTTCGAGACGTAAGGTAACTATTCAACCATTTAAGGATATCATCGCCCAATCCTAAGTTCCTCAATTTACATATTAATACACGATGAGATAATTTGTCAAAAGCCTTGCTAAAGTCTGTATAAACAGTATCAACCTGTAATCTTTAATGAAAAGCTCCTACAATTTTCTTTAATTAAGTTATTAATATCAATACAATTTATTTTATACTTACACATATTGCAAGTCCTACTTACAAATGAATTTTGAAAAGCTTTAGTTGGACATTAAGAAAATTTAAAGAGATATTGGTTTCTGGTTTGCGTTGCTGGGACTCTAAAATTAATAAGTGGTAGAACCTTAGAGCAATCTATCATATTATTCAAAGTTTTATACATAAAAATGGCGTCAGCCATGTTTCTGCGAGTTCGGAGAGTTTGGAGTTTAGGTAAGTTTGAAGATTCATCTAGACCCGTTTTCTAAGTCAACTGTCTAAAATTGCAATACGATATAAATTTTGATTGTATAGACTCAATTCGGTTAGTATATTTTTTTGTATTGAGGGCTCGAAGCGGGAGATGCGAATTCTAATTGACTTTGAACATATGTACAGTAAAATATTCTAATAGTGCGCGCGTTATTGAATTATTTACGCATACGGAAGAAAAAACCTAACATTTCGTATGATTTTTTCGCAATTGAGTTGACATATGCCTCAAACGTTAACATATTGTCAAGTAGAAGATCCCGCATCTGATTAACTTTAGTAAGTACTTGATAGTTAAGGCAATAATTATGGACGATTTTAAAGTTGTTCCTTGAAAATGTGAGTACAGAGCATTTTTTGTTATTCAATTTAAGTAAGTTTTGTTTACAATATACATTTAATCAATCGAGATCTTCTTGGAGTTTCACACGGTCTTAATAAGATTTCTTTTTAAAATATTTTTATGTCATCAGCAAAAAGTTAAAAAAATTGCAAATTCAAAGCGCTTACCAATGTCATTAATAAAAAAATATCAATAGTAATGGCCCCAAGTGCGATCCTTGTGGAACGCCTTAGGGTACATTTACAACATTGGAACTAAACCCGTTTAAGACTACTGATTTTAGTATTTTATTAAGGTAAGACGTCAGCCACCTATACAGATTACCGTAGATACCCAAATTCCATAATTTGTTGAGTAATATACTATACGTAACAGCGTCAAAGGCCTTTGAATAATCAGTATACACCACGTCTAACTGAGTTCTTTCGTCCATTGCTTTTAAAACAGATTCTAAAAATACAACAAGTTTAGAGATGACGGATCTAAATTTTACAAAACCATGTTGGTTCTCGATGATAATGTTTTTGACAGCATTATAAAGTATACTATAGTCTATTTTTTCAAAAAGTTTGCTGGTAATAGTTATTTTGGAGATTAGACGATTTTTATATCATTTTTGGAACCAGATTTATAAATAGGTGTAATAAAGGCGCTTTTTTACATATCAGAAAATATGCATTCACTTAATGATAATTTAAATAGTAGAAATAATGATTTGGCAATTTCATAACAATGCATTTTGAATGAAATATGAATAAATGTAATCACACTCCCACTTGACTATTTGATAAACTTTTAATATGACCAAAGTTCATTCTTTTTAAAATCGTAATAGAAGATATGTTGACATGATCATCAGTTTGTATATTTGAATTAGGTAATTGTATGTTGGGGGTGCAATGATTGAAGAAAGTAACAAAACGCACTGAAAATAACTCACAAATATCACTGGGATTGTCCGCTGAAATATCACCAAGAACCATAGATTGCGGCAAACCGTGATTTTTGTTGTTAATGTTAACCACATGTTTTCAACTGATGATTCCCATACAAATTGATGAAAAGTTTTGTATTCTTTTTTCAATCCAATCATTACACCACCACCACGTCTGTCACCTTCTTTATCATGCCTGTAAACCTGATATCGGTCGTCAAATAGTTTAGAATTATGAATGTTAGGGAGTAGCCGCGTTTTTGTTATAAATATAGCATAATAGTCGTTATAAGTCTCATTAAGATAGAAGTCATTCGTCTTTTAATGCAGACCAGTTACATTCTGATAATTAATACTTATTTGAGCTTTGGCCCTGAATTTTTATCTAGAGAAAATTAACAACCTGGGCAGAAATCGCATGAAAGATAGTTAATAATTACAGTGTGAAAAAATCAGTTACGAAATAAAGTAAAGAATAATAATAATAATATAATGTAATTACTTCAAAAATATTTAATGATTTATTGCCAAATACAAAAAACTCAAAATATTAAACAAATTTTAAAATAAAAATGACTGCACATATAAATAGTGTAGCAAGAGATTTTTTTGAAAAATACATGTAAATTAAAACACGTAGTACTTTATATAATTAGTACACATATTATTTATATTGCTCTATATTTGTTTTTTATTATATACAAGCGGACCCGACAGACGTTGTCCTGCCAAACGTTAGCTCGCCGGCTGTTAGCTGGCTGAACAAACATTTTTTTCGTAATTAATTACATACGTTATTTATTTTTGACTTTTTAAAGCTATTTATAAATTCGGAATAGGGGTTTGTTTTTTGTTTCATCTCCACGTGTGATTGGCTAAGAGGCTTCATCGTGCTCAAGTCAAAATCGTGAAAAAACCACTACTTTAGTGCCACAATCTATGGAGAAAATACGTAAATGCGTGTTGATGAAGAAAAGTCAGATAGCGTTTTACCCTGAGCCTTCTAAAATTATGACACTCAACTCATGCCTAACGCGAATTTAGTCATTCTTTAATCGCCAGTCGTGTTTTGATGTGAACTTTACTTGAAATTGGAAACCAAAATAAATTATAAAATGACAAAATACATCGTTTTGAATTTACATATTTCATGATATTACATTTGTTTTTACAAAATATTCCCAATCAACAAAAGTGCTGGTCTAATAGTATATAATTTAGGTAATGAGAAAGTGAATTGTAGAAATTTATTGCTGTATATACAAAAGCCTTCGGGACGGTGAGTACTACGTGTGGATTTCATATTGCAACAATAATAAAAATGGCAGAAAAATTTAGTTTTGAGATCTTCGTGTGAAATATTATTTGACAGATTCAAATCAGTCACTTACTGCGACAATCGAAGATAATAATTCCACACAAAACTCTGATAAAAATAAGACTATTTAACTTGTGCAGTCAAGATGACAAGACGAAATAACACTTTTTAATAGATTTATTCTGATAAAAAGTTTATGTTAAGCCTAAGTTGACAAATGACAGGTGAGTTGCGTAATTAAGAATCAGCTTAAATCTATACCAGGCGAAACCAGATAACATACTAGTAAATTCGTCAAGAACTTTCAATAACAAATTTATGATTATTTTATATTTGCCCACCTCGTGGTTCAGTCATGAGCGCTTTTTTCTATCAGACATGAGGTCTTGGCTTTAATTTATGTGAAGGTTTTTTCCGGTCATTTTTAGGACAATAAAAAATTACCAGCAGCACTTCCATAGACTTCCATAGACATGCGCAGGTTGAGTTAATTATATCGTATGGAGTGAGTTGTTACGGGCTAACATTTACAACGTATACAAATAGGATAAAAAAAATACAAACTAGATTCCTTAAAATGTTAGCAAGTAAAACCAACTTGATAACTTATCAAAATGACTACGAAAATCTTTTCCCGATGTGTAAAGTTTAGACGGTACAGAATATGATATACTATCGCCTGGTAACAGAGAACTACATGGATTTCTATAAAATGCCAATATCACATAAGCATGAAACGCGCCAAAAAGCGAGAGGAAACTTCATAGAAAGAAGAGCCATAAATGCGTATGGAGAGAGGACCAGGGCGTATATACTCCCTCGCATAGTAAAGAGACTCCCGGACGAAATAAAGAATAGTGATATGAATAAAAACAAAGTAAAATTGGTTTTAAAAATCTTTTTCTTAAATTCTAAGTTTAGTCTGTAAAAAAAAAAAAAAAAATTATAAAAAAATGGGGAAACCAAACAATTTAAAACAGTGTTTGTTTATTATTTTTTATATATTTCGTTTTCAAAAAAGACTTGATTTACTTGTATTTAATTTTTTTTAAACTTTTATTTTATTGATATTTTTAAGATTTTTTTAAAAAATATTTTATGTAAACATTTATTATATTGTGTTACAAAAATGTTTAAAGAGAGAAATCCCTGCAAAAAAACTGCTTTTGCAGTTTGGCGGGAATTTAAAAAAAAATTGTTTAGAATTTAAAAAAGAAAAATAAATAAAAAAAAAATAAAAAAAAGACACAGGGTTGTGTTGGGTTGGTTGGGTTAGGGAAAAAGTAATCTCATATTTTTTACTTAATTTAAATGCTTTATGAAAAGTGTTGCAATCATCCAATTTAAATCAAATATGCGTTGTTTTATTTAATAATTTGTTTTTTACGAAAATTCAACTTCATAATGCCTCTTTTGCAGAGTCCCTTTGAGGCACAGACACAGGCCTCTATTTCGGCCAAACTTGTACCCCCAAGCGCGTTGGCCATAGATAGAAACATGTAGTAATCACTTGGTGCCAGGTATAGACTATAGGATGGATGCATAAGAACTTCTCATCCGAGCTCTTGGAGCTTCTGGTGCGTCATCAAATATGTGTGTGGCCTGGTATCGTCCTGATGAAACACGATTCCTCTCCTATTCATCAATGCTGGCCGCTTCTGTTCGATCGCCAGCTTCAAAGGGTCGAATTGTTCATAGTAAAGAGCAAAATTGAGCATTTGGCTATAAGAAAGCAGCTCTTAGAAAAGTAATTCCCGCCAATCCCACCAAACACACAGCAACACCTTCCTGGCCGTCAGTCCTGGCTCGGTCATGATCTGGGCCACTTTGTTGGCTTTCACTTTGTTTTTTTGTAAGTGACCCATTTTTTATTAACAGTCACCATCCGCTTCAGAAATAAATTTTTAAAAATCAATTTTGTCGCGATTCATCAGTGATTCGCATATGGAAGTTTAGTCTATGAAGTTTTTTGTGGCACCCAAAAATCGAGCTTTTTGTAATTCAGCCTTCTGAAAATGGTTCAAAATGGTTTAATGAGCAATGCCAAAATTGCTAACATGGCACTCTATCTCGATATTTTTTAAGATTTTATCGACATTTTCGACGACAGGCCTACCAGAGCGCGGTGCATCATTCACCTCCACTACACCAGGACGAAATCGCTCGAACCACTGTCGTGCAGAACGAACCAAAAGAGTATTGGCCCCGTATGCATCGCAATTTTTTTCGGTCGCTTTCGACGCATTTTTCCCTTTCAGGTAGTAAATTTGTAAAATATGGGGAATTTCTTTCTTTGAGACCTCCATACACGATGCGCGATAGTTCACGACTGAACCGACCAAGCGCAATACTGTCAAAAAAAAAACGTTTGTAGGAATACTCACTTTTTTTTACAACGCCGTATCGTACAATCCAATATGACTCATAATGAACGAGATATACATAGTTGAAAATAAGGGAAATGAGTTTTTCCCCAACCTAATATAAAACAAACATATAAACAAAAGGGATTTATATAAAAAAAAACATCTATGGCTACAATAATCGGAAAATCCTCATATTGAAAATGCAATCTTCAAACACCAAACACTAGGTTGATAAAAATAAACGTAAAAAAAACAAACAAAGATATTAACTTAAAAAGGTGTTCTCACAGTGCAATATTGTATAGTCCCTAGAGTTGCACCGGAGCGTAAGACAAATAACCTTGCTTTTTTGTAAATGATTGAGGTATGCTGCGATTGGTATATGTAGATACCTACCGATAAATTGCTAATGCACTGGTGAGGATAAGGAAATGATGGTGTTGGTCAAACTGTTCTACTAATATTGTAGTTTTAGTGGCATTTTTTTCTGAATTAAAAAAAAAAATTACAAATTATCTATTTTTAAACTTTGATTCCGAAACAATTGAATAGTCTTATAAATAAAAAACGATTGAATTTAAGACTTATTTTTCATCTCCTTATGTTTTAGGTGGTAACTGTGCCGACCAGTTTTGGAACTCCGACTGCTCCTTCATTAACTTTGGCTCACTAACTTTATATTCTAGTAGCGGTGAAACTAACTTTTTGTCCGTCAGACTACGAAACGGAACATCGATATTTATTTCATCAGCTTTACTTTTTTTTAACAAATTGCTCTACGTAACAATCTTAATTTTCAGGCTGAATAATTCAAATAATTTAGAAATTTACTTAATTTTAATTATATTTATAATAAATCACACTTATACAGTACACACATAAAAAATAACAAAAGTATCTTTTGTCTGTCAGATGACAATTACGCGATATATATCAATTTAATTAGTAGCATGCGTCCGCTGCTAATACGCGCGAGTGTCTCATTTTACTATTTAGGTCGGTACTAGAAGTGGGCGGGGCGGCGGGCGGCGGGCGGAGAGAACATACCGAAACAGCAAAAGCGCGGAGTGTCTGTAGTCTATTCGACAAATAAATAGTGATCTAGAATTAAATCTCTAAAAAGACTTTGCTTAAAGATTCCTCAAGAGACGGGGATGTAACTAAGTGTTATATTAAGACAAATATAACATGTTAACAAAAACAGGTATTTCGATTGTTTCTTAATTTATTTTCATTTTAATTTTTTCATACATATGCCGTAACGTTAAGTTTAAATTTACATGTTTACATTTCATGATTAATGTTTTTCCCCACTTAACCTTCGTGTATCTATTTTTTTCAATCATTCTCAGAGCGTTGTATCGTTATAAATTGTATTTGTTTTAATTTTCTTATTTTGATACAAATAATACAGTATTGTACGAATTGATAGAATAAAATTGCTCGTTATCATAAAATACGTTTATTATTCAATAGGATGTATGTTTTCCTTTTGTTTTTACCCAGCAGCACAACAGCACAACAGCTTGAACGCGTTTTGGCATTGGATCAATTAAACTTCGGCAATTTTCTTTTATTCTGTCATCTTGAAACTACACATGAATAACAGCTCCTTTCATCGTTATCTTCGTGATGCAGTCTAATTTTTGTATCCTACATTTACAAATTGTCTATAGGGTTAAGGTCAGATGAATTTCCAGGCCGGTCTAAAAGAGTTATCTTTTTATCATTGATACTTCGATACGTGACAAGGAGTTGAGTCCTGTTGAAATACAGCCCCGCCATTAGGACAACTACTCAGTTCAGTACTCGAGTGCTATTCCAATAGAGCTTTATACTTTAGGCTATTCGTCATTCCTTTTATTGGGATCAAAAATCCGGTCAACAAATACAAAAAGCAGCCCCGAAACATCTTCTTAACACGATATTTCACCCTTCGGTCAATATGAGCCACAGTAAGTTTTTCATCCCCACTTTTTCTATCAAATTTTGTGCGATATCCCTTGTTGACTGCTCCCTGTCTCACAAAACATTCATTTTGCAATCTCTTTCTGAGTCATTGATGTATGTTCACTTAAGGTTATAATCTTTTCTTTTTTCCTCAGCGTGATATCCACGATTTAAACAAACCCAAAAACACTGTTTAATACCTATTTCCCGCGAGCGGCATCCTATGGTGACACGCGATTTAGACCCTTATTGCGAACGTATTTTTTATGAAATACGGTTGAAAATGCTTTAAGATGAACGAATGATTCCTTTTCTGCCGACATCTATGTGAATTTATTCCAAACTCGTTGATGATTATTGAAAATTAAGCTCGGAACTAAACCAATGTAACACTACATATTCCCGCCAACTTCCAGACCGTGTACGTAGCTATGCTAACTTCACGCAGGACACTTCACGCATGCTCAGTATCGATTCCCTTACCGTATCGTACGTTTTCTGCGCTGAGAACGTAAACACCGCCGTTGTTTTGTTTATATTTGAAATAAAGTGAGGATTTGTAAAAAAACTTTTCGATTTCGAGTGTTAGCTTTTAGCTGTTTTGTAGTGACGTGTTTTTAGTTTAGTTGAGAAAAACTCGAAGGATTATTGAAGTTAATTTATTTTTCATTATAATTATTAAATTCAAACATACTAATAAAAAATAATTATTAAATCGTTTTTCTGTGTTTATTTGTAGATACACCTATTTTACCATTTACTATTATTATCAAACATTTGGATTTTTGTGAGACGTCTCCTTACAGTTAAAAATATACGTACATTTTTTTTTCTAAAACTGTGCTCTTGTTCGATTCGAAATGGCTAAACAAAATATGACTACGGAACAAATTGAAAATTTACTAGAACTTGATTCGATGAAGAGTGACGATGACGCGATTGATGCAAACTAGAATACTTAAAATTTATTCATAAATTAGCCAGTGATGTAATTGTAGACGAAGAATTAAAACAGGAAAAAAACTGCAGTAAACATGAACACAATACGAGCATATCAGAAAAATGTCATATACAACCTTCTCAAACGAGAAAAAGACAATCGAGACTAATAAACCATAGACTGCAATTGTACAATAAACTACCAGACAAAACTAAACAAAAGACTCCGACAACTTTTACATAAGATGTTAAAAATATTAATATTAACAGTAGAATGTGAATTTCAAGAGTAAAAATGTTTTGTTAAATGTATGTAACCCGTAAGTGTTTATCGATAAAAAATTTAAATAAAAAAAAGTGCGGACGGCACTGGTCCGATAGCGACGGTGCGGCAGGGCAGACAAGGGCTCGTGGGGAGCCCAGCCGCATGTGGTTGCCGAACATCAACGAAAATCTCCGAGCAGCCCGACACGAACGGCCCTAGCCCGGTAGTGAAGGTAGGGCGTGGCGGTGAGGGGCTCGTGGGGAGCTCGGCCGCACGCAGTTGCCGAAAATTACCGGACACTTCCGAACAGCTAGGTGTAGATAACGCAGGCCCGATATCAGCGGCGGCGGTAGGTGGCAATTCGTTATCTGTGGATTTATCAACAGCAAAATTCTGTCCAATTTACTAGAGACCAATCCTTCAAGCACCTCAATTCTCTCAGTGAGAGTATGAATAATTTTGTCCGACTCAGACATGAAATCAAAAAGATAGACAGCGAGTAACAAAAGCGGCGTGCACTTCGTGCAACGAACAAACTCGAATTCTAACTGTTAATGCTGTTATTGATAAACAACAATTTCATAAAAGCGTACCTATATGTTTAAATAAATATTTCGTTAAATATACTATTCTGCATTAAAATTTACAAAAATAATAAAATAATTCAGGCCTGTTTTCTCAAAATACGACTCTATTATTAACTAAAAAATAAAAGACGTAGAGTTTTTTTTTTTAATGTACATAGACTGACGTGACATTAAAGCCGAGCTTACTATTTATAGACTTAGAACAAAGTGGTTAATAATCATACAACCAGAATTGAGTAACTTATTTTTTAATATTACGTTAATAAAAAAAATATATATGGCGATTCACGAAATTGATGTTATAAAGTTCGGATTTATAGGAGCAAAAATTGTAACATTTTCATTTTTTTAATACATCTTTCAGCATTTTAAGTCCGTTAAAGGAATAAGCAGTGTTAATAACCAGGTTCCGTGACTAGTGTCGTGGACCCGCAAATCAGATGTTCGAGGTTCAAAACCTGCTTGATTTCTATTATTCAAAACTGAGTTGCTTAAAACTTTTTGAAAATGGTCACTCAATTTAAATATTTAGGAAAATCATCAAAACTCAAAGTAGAAAATAAAAACAAAAAACATTTTTATTTCAATTTTAGAAATAAACGTCAAGCGGCAAATAAGTGGTATAAAAGGAAAATTAAAATAATTTTCTCTGGTGTGTTTTGAGTAAACTAAGTTCAAACATATTTAAGTATTTCTCATTCCGTAAGGGAATGATTGCAAAACTAAAAACTCTAATTTTATGATTATTCCCATACAAAGTAGAAACATGGACATTTAGAGAGTAAGAGAAAAAAAAATCTATCGAAATGTGGTGTTGGAGAAGAATGCTTCAAATTCCATGGACAGCGCGACGATGCTTACAAATGTGTCCATATTGAATGAATTAAATATTGGGGGTCAGCTGTCAACCATATGTAACATGTGAATTTTAGAATATTTAAAAAACATTTAAAAAACGGCGGCCTCCGTGGTGTAGTGGTCAAGACGTTTGACTCGCGCGAGGAAGGAAGAGAGAAAAAGATCCAGAAGTCACTCATACCTCCACGATGGAGCGACTGAAGTAAATCTACGCTGGGGTATTCAGTGACTGATGCTCTTAGTTCTGCCCAAAACCGGACTACCTGGAGGCAGACCACAAAAATAATTATCAAGTGCATCTGGCATCCTCAATTATGAGGGAAAGGACAAGAGAATGATTGCAATGCTAAAAAATTATCTTTTTAATAAATTTACTATTCTTACTTTGCACAAAAGCCTTTTCTGTTAAAAGATTTTTATTTTTTTTTATAAAAAGCTTTTTTCTTTTTTTAAAAGATACTGTTCACTTTTCCTTGTGAATTTTTTTTAAGAGCAAAGAGGAAAATAATGACACTGATGTGATATGAATATATAAACCCAGGGCATTAAACATTAGGTATCGTATTATGAATAAATTTCAAATGTAAATATATTTTTAAAAGTTTTATCGATGAAAAGATATATATTTAACACAAAAATCAGGCAAAATCGACTTTGCTTCAACCAGAGGTTGAGTTTATATTTCTTCGTCATAGACCATTTCGTTTGTTTCCTTGTCATAATTTAAATTTCCTGAATAGTTCTAAGATCTTGGGTTTAACTCAACTAGTAGATTCCTGAAAGTGTGATGCATTGGGAGAATGTATGCCAATAGATCATTCATTTTCACTTTCTTAGCCACTGTTTTGACTCGGAATACAGGGTAAAGGACTGCTTGATTCATACAAATAGGTTGTAATTGGCAATTTTTTATAGATTTTTAAAGATTTAACTCGGTAAACTTCATTTTATTATTAATAGTTTCTTTTAAAAAAAAAAACTCATGAAAGATGCGTAGATTAATGATGCTTGAATTACGAATAAAGGTAGCTAAAGTGTTCTACATTTATAATTTTCTTCCGATTTGTTATTGCGTCTTTTAATGCCTGTGTTGTAAGATATTTCTCCCATTTCATTTCAATTACATTGAATTAAGATTGTTTCCATTTAGCTGGCTTCATGACATTTGACCGCTCGCTCGGTACATAAATATGCTGTACTCTCCGGCTGACAAATTTAACTACATCAAAATCTTCCATCATTTGGCAAAAAAGAATAACCAGATACTGTGTATTTTAAATCAATGGTATCTGCCGAAATTTCCTCACTATGCAGGACCTACAGGAATGAGATCATCATTTTTATGGCCCAATTTTGCTCTCTAGCTTGCCTACCACATACTGCACACTACATCTGAGGACATAAGTCTCCTTGGCGGTGTCCACATACACGGAAAATTGCTCGTTGCCGAATGAGAAAAGCTGCCCAAAAGAGCTCTCTGTAAGTTGTAGCCTTAGCATTTTTGTACTGAAAGAAGGTAATCCAGAAATACATTATATGCACTCCATTAGATTGAGAAAAGAGGGAAAGGAATTGTTAACTGACTGGGAATAAATTGATTAGACATGATCAATTCACCAAAATGATTACAAAACTTTTTAAAAGCCTTGAATTTCTTTTTAGAAGCCATAACATCTGTAAATCCGACAGGACCTATAACGGGGCCATGGATAGTAGCGAGAAATTCCATTCGGTAATCAGATTTTGCTCTCCACAAAAATCCGCATATAAAATAATACGCTTGTGGTTGTTAACTAAAGTTTCTTTTTCGGAAAACGAATCACTATTCATTTTAATTCACCAAAAAATCGATTCATATCATTAACCAAAATAAATCTTGTCTGAGACAGCTGTCAAAATTACACGGCGTTGTTTGAGGAATTCCATTTTTGCTGGGAAACTGAGGACATGTTTCATTAGTGCAGTTAACAATTAAAGCTTTTTGCTCATCTTTTATGCAGTTTAATCGACTACGATATTTTTCGCCTTCGTTCACTTAGCTTATGAACCACTCAAATAATCCTAAAATCGGTAATAACTACATAACCAGTGACCAGTTTTACTACTTTTACGACATTCTTAAGTCAAGTATCATTATACTCGTAAATTATTTTTTTCTAGAAAATGCGGATACATTTCCCTATTTTTACTTAATTTTTTTCATTTAGTATTTCTTACGTTGTTCTTACTTTTTAAATACTATGATATATAATTCCTTTGCGCGCGGTCATGTAACATCGTGTTACCACTAGTAAAAGATGAAATATTCTAAAGTTTAGACATTTGAAAAAAAACATGGAGACATACTGTTTAATAATTCTTTTCCCATAATTTATGCAAATAAGCTAAATAAATTTAAAATCATTAATACGCCGCTCATATCACGCGTGTGCGTCCTCCATTATTTTGCGCCGCGTTGTAGCGAAGGACGCGTGTGTTTTGTTCGCTCCGTTTGTAAATTGAATAAAGTGTTCACTAAGTCAAGGGATCTCTGTGAAGTGATCGCGGAACAGAGTAAATTGACTGCTCTGTCACTCATCGTGTCGCTGCCACTGCTCTTGCCATGGCCACTGTTCCTGCCGCCGCTACTTTTTCTGCAAATCAAGTAGCTACACCACCATCGGCATCGATGCCATCTTTAGCCCGCGATGCCACAGAGTAGATAACAGTGAAAACTAAAAAACGTGTCTTCATTTGTGGAAGCATTGGAAAACGAATTGAGCAGAATTTAAAGATTTATCATTTTCACAAGGTCACCACGAGTGATGACATGTGACAATATTTAAATTTCGAAGTACCGCTTCATTTAATATTGCAAATATTAAAGCGCGGGGTGAATATTCGTAGTTTAAAATCGGTATTCCAAAAAGAAAAACGGCCATAATTTTGAAACCAGAAAATCGGCCTCACATTTTTTTTTTATTAAAGAGTAAGAAGACAAGCAAGATCTTCCACGTCTTCCGATCATCAAATGACTCGTTTGTGATGCATTAAATGAAAAACTGCATTTTTATTACCAGCATTATCGTGGTTTAGAGACGAAGTGTTCTACAACAATGTCGCAGCTGGCGATCATGACACATCATCGCGTAAACTAAAACGTAGTTAAATGATGCCGTCTTTGATTCTGAGCTTTATGGTTGTAATTTTACAGTTGTGAGAAGAGAGATGCGTAGATTTTTAAAGAGGCCACTTTGTTTTTTATTTAATTTGTCCGGAGTCTTGTTTATTATTTAAATACCGGAGTCTTTCCAGAAATGTGGAAGATATCATAATTTACTTCCATACTCAAGAGTGGCTCTAAGTCACCCGTAGAAAACTGTAGACCAGTTGCTGTACTTTCAGCACCAGCTAAGGTATTTGAAATTTTAATAAGTAAAATCATCGCTTCTCAAGTCGAGCCATTTATAATAGATGAACAGCATGGGTTCAAGAAGGGTCGCTCGGTCGAACAAATTGAATGATATTTACAGACTATATTACGGCTGCATTAGATGCGGGACATCAGATTGACTGTTCATACAACGACTTTGCCAAAGCCTTTGATACATTCAATCATGATGTTATGTTAAACAAGCCGAGTAAGATCAGTTTCTCGGATGGAATGCTAAAATTAATGGCGAGCTACCTCCGAAAACTTTTTGACATTTTTCAAGTCTCTGAGGGAGTTTTTCGTTACAAGATTCTATTATTTTTTAAAAATATTATTGTCCGGATATTATGCATACTTATATGTTATTTTTATATATCCCTCATTTTACCTTATTATTTTTATTATTTCTATATATATGAATTAAGATATTCCATCATGTAACATAGATACACATGAATAAATAAAATTTAAAAAAGTCACCGTCATCAAACGACTGAAGACTGAATCCGTTTTACCTAACGCCCGCCACAGAAGAGCGTCTTTGTCTTCCTTGTTATGAGTTCTATCTTCGTGCTCTCTCTTATACATATGTGCTGTTAAATAAGCGGACATTCACTCTTCGCATAGCGAGGATAAATATTTTCTGCATAAATATCTAGCACAGTTATACAAATTTTACTTTCTAAATCCGGTGTGAAAATGTATATTTTAAAAATTACGGAAAATATGAGTTCATCATTTAAAAAAAAAGAGAGATTTATCAAGTTTTGTGTCCTATTTTGACTAGTGTAACACCAAAGCCACACAAGATATAACCTAATGTATATACTTATATTACACTGCTTATTATTTAAAAAATGTAGAAGCCCGTAGGGCGAATGAATAAATAAATAAAATACTCGTTAGTATCACTCACCTATTATTTTTTTTATAAATTTTATATTTTCTTAGTCTTTCTTCTTTCTTCTCGCGCTTCCCTATTTTCCCATCTCACTTCCTTTCTCTCCTAGCAAACTGTACGTTTTGTTATTTATATTTTTGTTCCTATGTAAAATGCGTAATTGGTCTTGTTATTTGTTGTTATTTTGTATGTATTGTTTATTAATATGACTGTGTTAGTTTAGAAAAAAATAAATAATTATCAACTTTTACCGAGAAAAGAAAATGAACTGAAATATTTAAATTACTTAACTTAACGCGATGAGATTTTTATTTGATTGTTTATTGTTTCAGTTGGTTAACTTTTCAAGAACAGTCGATACAAAATTGTAAATAGCAAATGTGTGCAGAGTTCTTTTATTGGGCGTATTTAATTGGGTAACTTTTTTACATCCCGCAGTAGACCCGGGTGAAAATACTAATTAAGAAATTCATTACGGTCCACAATAACTGGCAACGGCCAGCGTTGCCTAGCGCCGTTTTGAAAATGGACAAAAGTCTCGTTTCTAACTGCTTCTGCTTACTGGCGCTGTGTAAGTTTCTAATTAAAAAACTAATTCCCGTACTGGCTTGTTAGGTTTGCAGGAATGACAAAGAGAAGACTCAGTGTACAATTAGTATATCTACAGAAAATGCCTTTTATCGAATTCGACAGGACGTATACATATACGGATTCTAAAAGCGCTAATAATAATCAACACAATAATTCATAGTCAACATATCGCGCATCCGATAAAACAGTGCCATAACTAAAAAAAAACAGAATTTCAAGGGAAGACCGAAAACGAAATAGCCTTAGTTTATACCTGTATTTTTTATCGAGTTTTTTTTTCTTTTCAACCTTTAAAGCAATACAAATGTGTCATATACTCGTATATTTAGATTTGTGTTACTACATCGCATTTTAAAGAAAATCTCAATTTTTGTAAAGAAATTTGTTTGAATATGAGTTCGTTTGTTTCATACAGCCATTCTGCAGGTTAATATAATTATACGTTTTTGGAGTAGGTATACGAAAGTTTAAAAAAAATAAATTTTGTATGTAAAAGTAAAAATTAGGTTATTTTGTATTATTTTTTAGTTTCAGCATTACTTTGCGGAAAAACATTTTTAATTTATTTAAAATAAAACACTTTGTAATTTTTCATAAATTAATATTATTTTAAATTATGACATTATTCTATAGGGTGTCTGATATTTTTTTAGTGACTTATTAGTTATTAATTCATATCGTGTGTAAAAAAAAAAAACAATATTTTGTAACACTGGACTTAAAACATAGGCAGAATGCGGAAAATTATATTAAAAAAATAAAACTAGTCTATTTACATATCTATATTTTTTAAAAGATTGAAATCTACTCACTGGACTCTCTTTAAATTGATACAAGTACATAATATGTTGTTTTGCTGATATATTTTGATATTGACTCTCGAAGATGTTGACAAAAAAAGTCAAATCTGACTTTGGCTATTTTCGATCCAAGCAACTGTATCTATTGCATTGCCCGTTTCATACCTATCTTATCGTCCAAACCCACACTACTCGAGAACATTAGGGAGATTGATATTGATATTTATTATATTATTTATGATTTTATAATTGAATATGTAGCAACTCTGAAGTGAAATTTCTGCAAAAGAAAATCAAATGGTTATTTCGCCTCATGATGCACCGGTTAGTGCGTTCGCCAGCTAAGAAATTTATTTGAAAAAATATATATTTAAATACCAAAGATACACTAACTATACTTTTCACAGTGTCGTGTAGATTTTTGAGATCGTCTGAAACGAGCTTAACCATTATTATAATTTTGAAGTATAAATGCCTAGAACACCCACAAGTGGCTGCAAAAACTTCAGACTACCTAAAACGAATTTGGCATCTAACCAAATAAATAATAATATAATTGATTAAAAATGTTCGCAATGACATAATAAAATATTAGAAAAATATCGTTCTTTCGTAGGTTATGCTTACGTATGTTAGATATACACAATTTGATGAATGGTTCATTTACTTGTTTTAAAGTCTCGTTTCTTTGTCCGAGCAAAGAATATATGGACTTTCAATAAGCGTGTAAATTATATACATTGAAGAAAAACTAAAACCTCAACTTAACTAAACTAACGACACAGTACTGAGGGCAAAATAAAACCAAAACCCTGGATGGGTGTTTTCGACCCCTGAAAAGATAAATCTGGTGGATATATGTAAATCCGCCTCGCAGTGTAGCAGGTGGCGCGTTCCTTATCGTTCTTCTGGTCTTGGGTTTGATATGTGGCAAAACTTCGATATTGAATTATTTTATTAGTAGTTTTTGAATTTAGCATAGTTTATTTTTGAATAATAATAAAAAAAACTAAGTCGTTGAGTATATTGAGTTAGGTATTAGGGAGGAGATGACGTGTTCTCATCTGTTACTTGGATTATCTTCCCATTTTATTAATCTGCGTAGAGTTTATATTTCTCGTGAATATTTTATTTTTCCTTCGCGTAGCTCACAGACAGTGCCCCAGAACTTCATGGCAGGTGAACATGTGTGGTAGGCTATTCGATCCCTTGGACGATTGTTCTTAGACTTGGCTACTGATCATTTTACCTTTCATCTAAAAAAAATGATCAAAATATTCGGAGAACAAAATTCAGTATACTGTGTACCACTGAGCGTGTTTAGGAAAATAATAATAATGATGAAGCTTACATTCATTACCAAAAAAATCATACAATATTACTCTGGAAAATAAGTTTTAGTTAGTTTAGACGTATGTATTGTGACGAATAAATTTGTAGAGGTGCTTCGTCTCATGGTTTTCGAATGGGCTACATTCGCCGTTTCTACATTATTTTTTTATATTTTTATTTTTAATAACAAGACAAGCGGTCGGCGGGCAGTTTTGTAGACGTAACTGGTTGGAGTCAGTGGCAGCTTTAGAGGCTATCTAGCAACTAAAAGATTACGGAACCCGATTAATGGTGAATTATTTAAACCAATACCTCGACAATATTTTCAATAGAAAATCATAATTTTGACTAATTGCTGATAAGATTCGTATTCATAAATGTTTTTTTAAACTTATAATGCTTATTTTATATGTTCTGACACTACATGGAAGTGAGGTAATCTTTAATGCTGTTTCCAATATGAAAACATAGCACAATTTCGAGTTTTATTTAATATGATCTAGTCAAACCTGATGACCATTTAATTACTTTTTTTGACTTGGTAAAGATATCGTAATTGAAATATGTTGCTGCTGGTGCTATTTTGAATCATGATCTGCATTACAGTTTGGCGTTATTTACACTGATTATTCGAAGGCGTTCGATCGTGTTGATCATGCATTCCCCTTAAAAAAGTTAATAGCAATTGGAATTAATAGAGATCTTTTATGCTGGCTCGGTTCTTACATTAGTAAAAGGAGTCAGGCAGTCGTCGTTGGCGGGCACTCTTCTGACTTTTTTTTGCTTCTATCTGGCGTTCCTCAGGGTTGCCATCTAGGACCCCTTTTATTCAATATCTATGTTCGTGATATAGGCATTCGTTTTAATAACTCTTAATACATTATGTATGCAGACGACATGAAGGTATACTTAAATATTGAAAATACCAATGACTGTCATAAAATGAAGGAGGATTTCACTAGACAGTCAGTTTATTGTAAAAATAATCAACTATCGGTTTTCTATAAAAAATGTCTAAAAATAAAATTCAAAAGAAAGATCTGCGCTATCGATTTCAATTACAAATGAAATAATACGATTATATAATATGTCGAACAGTACGTGATTTAGGTATCCTCCTAGACGAAAAATTAACTGATAATCGTCACATCGATGGTATCACTGAAAATCTTTTAGAATACTAGGATTTATATTACGCACAGCAAACCAATTTAAAATACCGATACTTTGAGGACAATTTTGACAATTAGTGACAATTTTGAGGGAGAATCCGAACCCGGGACTTCGTGCATCATGCATAATAAAAACACGCTGACCATTGGACTGCGAGGCGGGTGCACGAGTTTGGAGAAACTACACATTTTCTATTTGTTATGAGCTGACTCGTACTCCTTACGAGTAAATGTAAAATCTTCTAAAACTTTGTCTCTTTACTTTCTTTTGGTTTTGATAAATAAATAACTAATATCAATCGAATTTAGTCAAAAAATTCAAATCGAACAAAAAAAAATAAGATATTTAAGTGCAAAAACTCTAACAATGATTCTGTTTTTGTAAAAATTATGATATGGTATCGTAAACATAAGCCACCAAATAGAGTACATGCAACTCTAACACCGGTTCAAAACTTTGCTTCAAACAAATTTGTTATGTGCGAATGAATGAAAAGGCTCTAGTTACGATACACTGGGCAAAACAAAAGGTAAAATTTCTAATCTGAAGATTATTTAACTACATACGAGCATCCGCTACTTTGAATTGATGTTTTAATAAAGATGGGGATCTTTTTTGAAGACTGAATATCGTCGTAAGAAATTAACACCCTTTCCGCACCCAGTGGTGCATAGGGCACTGCATTGCGGTGTTTATCGATCATCTGTTACATGAAGGTAAGGAGATAAGTCTTGCGCTCCGGGTGCCGACCTTAATAATTAATATTTCTCGTCCACACGGCGAACTGAACTCGAGACTTTAAGAATTATGGGGCCACTCACCAATTTCCACACAACGAACCCGACTTATCTTCAGTGGATTTCTTCAGCCAATATTTTGACCCGAGAACAGCCATCCAGTCCGAAACAATTGTCTAACTTTTGTTCTATTTCACACACATAAATGTATTCTTCGTCCGCATGGGCACAGAGAAATCTACGGAATAAAAAAGCCGATTTTTTTGGCCTGTTATTGGATGGTTTAGATTATCATTTTACACATTTTGTAATATTCACCATTGTACCTATGTTTGAATAGAAGATATTCTTTATAACGTTGATTTCAATGACCGATGTAAATAAGTGTTGCGTTTAGTTTATGAAAATCTAGCATTTATTTTTAAAGAAATTTAAGCTTTCTTAAAACTGTTAAAGGTGTTCCACGAAATTTTAGACACATCGTCGAGGGAATAATCATTCGCACTCCATGTCCGCTCCCAAATTGGAGCACTCGGTGTCCGCAAAGAACCTCCGTGCATCCCTTTCGGCTGCCATCTTCTGTGCGTTCTTCCAAGTCAGGTTCGCATCCCGCAGTTCTGACATCGTCGGTATCGGACGCCGAGAGAACCTGATGCTTTGTAAAGTAAGCGAGCGTGGTTAGGTTCTCAGGAGGCATCCGCAGTATTCGGCCAGCCAACTGTTGAAACAGAATAAACCTCTTTCTTTATATGTAATCCTGGAACGCGGGACCATATAGACACTTTTAGGTGTAGACTATTCTAAGTTTCATATCCATCCCTACCTTCGCATTCGTCTAAAAGGTTATGATTTGGCTAAGCTCAGTTCAACAAGAAGGATCCTCCGGTTCCAAGTCGGTGTGTGGGAACACTGGCGCTAATGACCTCGTCAATTAAGTTAAAAAATAATTATCGTAAAGGTGAATTGCAAAACCTTCTCGGAACATCAAATGAAACATAGGCCTTCGAATATTAGAATGTATTGTTACACAAGTATATTTGAATAAACCGTTATGACGCAATTAATAAGTAAAATTTAGAACAATAGATATTAACGAGGTAATGTTATCATTTATCGGCAAAAATCATCACAAAATTGTTATACATAGTTGAAATCAACCTAGATGATTAATTATGGTTATTTATCGTGAACTTTATAAATATAATCTTAATATAAGATATAAGAAACTTGACAATCAATTTAAATTGAATGTCCTCTGGAATAAATATAACCTGTATGAAATTATACCGTTCGAGATTCCATATGTATTGGGATACTGTGCCATTAGTTATAGATTAAGTAAGATGTTCAGTTATTTGACTCGCATGTGGAACCGTAGGACCGACAGGAATGAAGACACCTCGAGCTTGGTGGAGTACATTTCGAGTCGAGAGAAATAGGGTAGTGATGCTCGCGACATATAATCTTTGACTGGAGGGTAATTTCGGCAAAATAAAGTGTTCAATTAGCTATAACACTGTATGTAACGGTCTTCTGAGGTGGTACGCGATATACGGATACGAAAGTTACCTATGCACATCCCTTACTTCGAGTATAGATACGCAAGGGAACTGTGCACTAAAACACGTAAGCCTTAAGATGACCACACGACGCCGTCGCCGTCGCCGACGCCGACGGCTAGTCCGAGGGAATGTTCGAGAATCCTCGCGCCTCGTAACTGAAGTTCGCCCGGTAACTGATTGGAACTGCGCAGTTAGACGCATTTGATTATCAACAATATTTTGAGTTTATCCAAATTTTTGTAGACAAGTACTGGATTCAACTCTCCGAAGAACGAGATGAAGAACACTTTAGATAAGGTAATATAGAAGTCGAAGCATCTACATGGCTTATGACCCGTTGTTGGCTGGTTTAAGTGGCCACTTTACACACTGTAATATTAACTATTCTGCCCTTATTTGAACATTCTTTTGAATCTTTCATCTGTCGATGTTTGTGAAGTTAAAGAGCTCTTTTTTTTATTTCGTAAATATGAATAAAAAAATTCTGAATTTTAATAAATGTGTTTTGTTTGACCGTTTATATAAATACCTTATTATTTGAGCATAGATGAAATATAAAAATAAAAACACTGAGTAATTAAAGTCTACATTTAACTTGTTAAATAACAGAATATATAATGCACGGCTGTCAGACTACTCGTCACTCGTCACTCGTCAGCAGAATAAAACAAAAATGTCCCCTCAGTGGCAGAGGGTTAAAGTTCTTAATTTGTTACGTTCATACTCGGTTTAATAGGGTGATTTTGTCTAAATGTCGTGGAGTATATATTAAATCCCGTTCGTGCCCAGATTGACCGGTTCCAACTTAGTATGTCGAGTATGGACGCGAAGGTAAATGTATTGTTTTCCGAGTGGACGATTTTTCGAAGCAACTCCGCCAAACTTCGAAGCGTGAAATGTCATTTTGCATTTGACATTTTGCCATTTCGGTCGAAACTTTCCTCAAGTTGGTTCGCATTTATACTTTATCCGGGATTTGGCTAACATTTTCCGACTGTACTTTTGCTCTTTATCCGTGATCCGGTAGAGCTTCATTTCTGAATCTCTGCAACGAACGCAAAAACTTAATTTCAATTTAATTTATGTATTTTTTTTTTGAATGTACATAAATAGTTTTGTACGCCTATATCACGTGCGTCACCTGCATTCTCGCTGCAATAATTGCGTACCAATAAATTCATTCTTCATGCCGCGGCATATATTATTGTTTCCTCGAATATGATTATTACATTGCGCTGTTTGCACACGGAAGCGGTAATCGACGAGTGATGCTCGATAATGTATTGCAACTCACGTATAATTTAGATAATTTATGGATGATACCCGTCACCCGCAATAAACCGCAGAGTAATAATTTCCCTATTATCTGTATAATATTACTCTATATTCTACATACCAAATTGGTACGATTAAAGGCCGTGTCGGTACACAATATTACACACATCCCACCCCTAGAAATATATTGTCGATTTCTAAATTCAGCTGTTTCGAGTTACGAATGCCGTCAACCTACAATTATGTTCCTTTCTTCGGAGAATACTGATGCATTTATCCCTTTGAACTTAAGTATTATTTGAAATCAATTAAGGCTAACATCGAGAAAAATACTGCGGTAATTAAGACGCTACAGTGATTTTTTCATTGTTACCAAATACCACAAAAATACTGGGCATTATAATGCCAATACTTATTAAGTTACGAGCATTGGAAAAATAAATATTTGTATTTTGCTCTAGCGCAAAAAACGGCCGGTTTAAATATACCACGGTGTACTTCTGGGGATGCGATATCCGAAAAAAAAAATTCGAACAAAAAAATTTGATTGTGGCTCGCCAGGTTATTATTATCGTTTGCTATTATTAGTGTTTTTTTATTATTTATTTAATATGTTGTCAGACCATTTCTCATCAGGGTAGGATATGATAGGGTGTGAATCTTGCTGTAAATTGATTAGTTACATTTACTTCTAATACTGACGGAATCTGCCTCAAAACTCTTCGCTTTGAATATTGAGGCTCCCCGTATTTGAAGTAACATTCTGACTAGGTTTAACGGTAAATTAGTAGAAGAGTATTTTTTTTTCAGTCAAGTGCAATCGGTGTTTTTCCTGAGACCGGTTCCACTTATAATATTCCCGAAAATGATTGGTTCCTTCTACTATCTACAATTAAAAAAACATAATTTTTTAATAATTTTATCTCTCGATAACAATTTACAGTATTTAACGTCTAAAAATGATTGATTTTGTCTGCCATGCGCGAGCCCGGTTCGCACGTGTTGCGTCAAGCCACTGGGTCCATTATTTTATTTTTTTAGGTTTATTTCTTTAGTTTCTACTGGCGAGTGAAAATTTTCTTAAATAAATCTAGTCGAGATTAGTCGACCTCATGGTGTAGTATTTTATAGGTTTATTTGCCTTTTGATAAATGAATTTTTTTTTAAAAGAATTATTAATTAATCCACCCTATGTTATTTCTTGAGGCCCGTGGGATGTTAAACAATCGACTAATTTGGCAGATAGGAATTTGACCTCTATCTATGTTTGAAATGAACTCATTTTCGTCTGAAAAAAATTGTCGTTTAAAGATTATTCGGTATTGCACTGTCTAAACGTCGCGTATAAAGGAGAAAACAGTTTAAATAACTCCAATGGAACTCACTTAAGATTGAAATGTCAAAATGTGCTAAAAAAAGTGTTATTTATATTATTTTGCTCCAATTTGTAATTCAACGCCGCATCGTTTACGCAGTTTCAACCTTTCAAGTCAACAACATTAAATTTTTTTTTTGATTCATTGAATTACGAAATACCTATACAAAACGAAATGTGTGTCAATTTTAAGGTCATAACATGGCCCACACACAAAGACAAAGATACGGCCACCAAATCTGCGTTTGAGAATTTGTAGCCATATAAATTATTTAAGGTGTAAGTTGATCCTTTTTTTCTATTTGTGTGTTCTTAATTTATGAATTCTCTTAAATATAATAATGTTAACAATAATAACATTTTTATTTTTATGCAAAACTTCCCATTGATTATTTATTCGTATACTAACATTATTATAATTTATTTTTATATTGCGAAGAGAAGGAAGTATCCCATTTTAGACCATAATTATAGGCTTCCTAAACACCCCATTTTATTTTTTTAATACAAATAAAATATATTGTATTTTTTTTTTTTTTTTTTTTAATTTTATTAATGAACCCTTACGGGTTACATACATTTAACAAAATGTTTTCACTTTTAAAATTCACATTCTACTGTTAATAAAAATATTTTCAACATCTTTTGTAAAGGTTGTCCGAGTCTTTTGTTAAGTTTTGTCTGGTAGTTTATTGTATAATTTCAGTCCATGGTTTATAAGTTTCGATTGTCCTTTTCTCGTTTTAAAAGATTGTAGATGAAATTTCTCTGATATTCTCCTATTGTGTTCATGTTTATTACAGTTTTTTTCAAGTTTTAATTCTTCGTCTACAATTACATCAGTGGCTAATTTATGAATAAATTTTAAAGATTCTAGTTTAAAGAGTTCAGTTACATTTAATTGTTTAGTTTGTTCAAAAAGTTCTTTAGTTGCTGTTAGATAGGGAAGGTCATATACTAACTTTAATATTTTATTTTGCTGTCTTTGTAGTCTGTATGTTTTGTGTATTACCATCTTTATAATGGATTATCATTACATCTGTTTCTATATACAAAATCTAAACTATTAAATACGATACTGAATCTACAACAATAAAATTGGTCGAAGTATTATTTAGAGGAATGACGCGTACAGCGATAGCTCACGCCGAGATATTGGCCGGATATACCTATAAACAATTGGAACCTTTCACATAATACTCTGGCTATTTGATACAGGAAGAAATTTTGAATGTCTGCAAAGAAGATTTTAAATAATTTAACGTGGATGATCGGTGTCAAGAATCAAATATTTAATATTTATTTTCAATTTAATTTTCTAAATCATTTTCAATTTGGTATTTTAGTTTTTATATTTCGCTAGGTAAACGCACAAAACCGTATAATTTTTTGCTTGTAAAAATAAAATTGTAATTTCGAGAAAATCCTTTTTTATTTTGCAATCACTTGGTCTACGCGATTCAATTAGCAATACGCGGTGATTATTGTGGCTCCGAGACTATTTAAATTTTGAATCCTATTTTCTTATTTCGATTCTTCACATATCTCGCGGGAAGGTCGGACATAGTTATTGTCCTCGTTTTGGAGAGATTCTCATCTTTACCGGTTGAGCGACACTGGTGAATAGGGTATATTTTGTGAGGAGTTTGATCCGCATTTATTTGTTCGGCTTACTTTTTGCATTGTCT
Organism: Micrasema longulum; assembly: GCF_059751315.1. Classification (NCBI taxonomy): domain Eukaryota; kingdom Metazoa; phylum Arthropoda; class Insecta; order Trichoptera; family Brachycentridae; genus Micrasema; species Micrasema longulum. The sequence goes on from NW_028278210.1 coordinate 133,381, forward strand.
CACAACAATGCGCAGAGCGTAGCTGTCAACCAATAAAGGCACAATTTAATTTTTCTATACAATTTAGTTTTAATTTTTTTGTAAATCTTTGAAATATGTTAATTCATCGAGTGCTGACATTTTTTTATTTTAAAAGAAAATGTGGATATTTTCCACACTCCTCGCAGTAGGACGTTACAACTTTTATGAACAAGCTGCGTGCGTATATGCAGTTACAAATATTACTTTGTTATTCGTATTCGTAACAAAAAAAAACCCACTACACAAATGTCAAACGATATTTATTTAACTATTTATTAATTGATTACTGTGGTCTTTTACTCTCTAAGATTGTTATGTTAAGGAATAATCTGAATATAAAATTTTTTTCTCAGGCGCCATGAAACTTTTGAAAGATAATATTTAATGTAAATGAATAAAGTCAATTCTTATCTACTACACTACTCATAAATGATTAGCATTAGCTACACTGGTCATAAAAATAATACATTGTATAAGTAGTAGTAATAGTTACATTGGTCATAAAAATAATAAATTGCCTACATAAATATGCCAATTATAAAAATGTTTAGATGATTGGATGAATGTAAAATAAAATATGTATTACAATATTTTTTTATGTATAAATACGGCAAAACACAGCGAGGATCATTGTTAAAATACCTATCTACTAAATAAAATTTATCCGAATGAAATGAAAGTTTGATGATAATGTTTACCCTCGCAAATTAATGATAATTTACTTAAAAATCTTTGGAAAAATTACATGATTTATGAATTGTTTCAATTTGAGATAAAATGGATTTAACGAAAAAAAAATGACAGATGATGGATTGCAGGATTATTCTAGTGCTATTTAAGTACAACTTTATGCAAGGTGTTAATCCATTAAACGAAAGAAAAAAATTACTGATGACAGATTGCGAGCTTCTTTCATACGCGTGGAATAAGTAACTGCGGTCGCTATCACAGCTTTATACCGAGTATAAATTTATTCGAAGTTTGAGAATTTTTTATCTACCATCCTTATTTTACCACCATGCCTAAGCATAAATTTATAACATGTCTTTTATAAATATTATTATTATGGATAGCGTATATAGCGCCATTTTCTTAATGTAATCCTTCGAGGGCGCTTTACAAAGTGATCAATAAAAATGTATTCAGGTGTAACTTATACAGCGCACCCGAGATCCTAATGAGCCAAGGCCTTTGGAAAAAAATATTAAGGCCCGCAGGGCTGATTTTATGAGGCCCGATGTGCCGAATTTACTAGCATGTAATAGTCAGCCATAGCTGACTGTTATTATTTTAAGTCACACATTCTTCGCTGTTCAGTGTTAATCGCTTGCTGACTAATTTTTTTGTGCAGATATTGGATGTACTATATCTCATAACTTTGTGCTGTTTTTTATAGCATTATTCTTAGGAAACAATTATTCTTTATCACATTTAGATTTCTCTGAACAAAAAAATGTGAGGCCCGAAAGGGCGATATTTCAAGGTGCTTAAGACCCACAGAGGCCCGAGGCCGATCAACCGAGGCTCGAGGGGCCGATCAACCGAGGCCCGCAGGGCTGTAAAATGAAGTCCGGAATGCCGATTAAATTAGGCCCGAAGGGTTGAATTCTCTAGCATGGAACATTCAGCGATAGCCGACTGTTGCCTGCCAGTAAATATTTATTCTTTTAATAGATTTTCTTCTTCTTCACTATCCATATTCTCTTCACTGCTGGATGGCGGCCTCTTCCAAATGTCTTCATTCCTTCCTATCACCCGCTTTCATCATTCGTGTTTTACCGGCAATAGAGGCAATGTCGTCGACCCATCTTTTCTGTGGCCTTCAAACATTCCTTTTGGTTGCCCGCGGTCTCCACTTTATTATTCTGGGTGTCCACCTGCCATCATTTTGATGCCATTTCAGTTTCGCTGCACGATCCATGATATCCACGACTCCGGTTCGGCGCCTTATTTCTTCATTACTTACTCTGTCTCTTAGACATACACCGAACATCTGTCTTTCCATAGATCGTTGCGTGCATTTTAATATCTGGCTCCTTTTTTGTGTTATATACATGGTTTCTAGTCCGTATGTTGTCACCGTCAATATGCACGATTCATATGCTTGTCTTTTCAAGCATACGGGGACTTCTTAATTTTAAAAAATGTATTTAAGTTTGCCGAAAGCAGGCCAACTTAGCCTTCTTAGTAATTCCGCTATCTGGTTATCTTCACCAAGTTTGACTTTGTGTCCTAGATATGTATATTTGTCAACCACATTGATTTTGTAATTGTTAATGAAAATGTCTCGTTTTGTAGGACTCATAATTTTTGTTTTACGAATATTCATCTCCAAACCAATCTTTTTTGAAGCCTCATGTAGTTCCATAATTATTTCGCCTAGTTCATCCGTGTCTTTACTTATGACCACTATATCATCTGCAAATATGAGGTGACTCAAGTACATGCCATCGATCTTTACACCCTTTTTTTCTCAATTGAGGGTTTTGAATACATCCTCTGAGGTTGGAGTAAAGAGATTTGGCGATATTGTGTCCCCTTGTCTGGCACCTTTCTCTGTTTTGATTTTTTCAGTTTTTGTGTCCTCGTTAATCCTCACATCCATAGTAGCGTTGTCATAAATGAATTTGATTAATCTAATGTATCTAGAATCAACTCGGGCATTTTGGGGTGCTTCAATAATAGCCCATTTTTCAATTGAGTCAAACGCTTTTCAAAAGTCGATAAAAGCTAATAATAGATCGGGGTTAGTTAATTTGTTAATTAAGATTATTTATAAGCCATAAAACTATTTTGAATACAAACAGATGTAAAGGTTAAATTAATGTAAACGAAAACGAAATATGATGTATAAATAGTAGGGCCTGCCATCAATATTTATTAACTGAATTATACTGTAATAAAGCGACGAAGACTGATAAAGTTTAAACTATATAAATAATGAATATACTGTTTATTAAAATAAGAGAAATATAGACAAAACAAGGAGGTAGTGGGAAAGAAAAGAAGGAAATTAAAAAGGAGTGGCAAAGGATGATTGAAGGAAAGTAGGAGTGGAAAATTGCTTTTGATTTAATGATTAAGAGCAAGAAAAGAAACAATATGACATATGTGATGTGACATAGACTAGAATCGACATAACTCGCATGTTTTTTCTATAAATAAAATGACTAGTGGTTTATTTTCGCGAGTACGAGGGGTAAGTGCATACTGTAGGTGAAATAATTACGCGTAAAACTTATTTTTTATTTATTTATTTTTGTCTTAAAATAGTACAAACATAATAAATGAATATCCTAATATTAACTTATATCTAATTATTATTAAAACATATACTAATTATTAACATTTCTAAACAATATACGTACACTTAAAAAGAAAACTTTTATAAAACTAACACGAATAAGATAACTTTTTGAAAACTAATTTATCTGTTAATTACATGTTTTTTTAACTGACATTTAAATGAAATAATATTTTTTTGCTCTCTTATTTCTAATGATATTTCCTCATAATATAACTGTACAGCTCGGTGCATCAACGAGTTCTGTGTATTTGTTTTCCTACGAAATGGTAGTCTTACTTCATGTTTATTTCTTGTTTTATATACATGTTCACGTTGATTAGAAAAAACCTTTTAAGTCAACTCTTTTGAGGTATAACCATTAATCATTTTATGAACAAAAAACATAACATTAAAATAGATAAGTTGACGCACTGTCATAATTTTTGCTTGTTTCAGCATCAACTTTATTCGAGTGTATTTATTTTTTCTCAAAATTACTCTCATATTCTGCAGAACTGTAAGTTTATTTTTTCCCCTTCAGTTGCCAAAAACAAAATACTACTACAATAATTTATCTTCTTCTTCTTCTAGTGCCTTGCCGGGTCCCCCCGACGTAGGCGATCACTACAGCGAAAGCATATGTATCTGTCCTGCGCTAATTTTACATTTCGCAGCCAGGACGATTGCTTATGTACTCGCCATAGTGATTCCTGGGAAAAGATGACCAGAGTAGTTTCCCGTTGCCTTTTCTGGTGGATTTTCTGTCGGGGTTACCTTCCTTTAGCTGGTTGGTTTTGGTTTTGGTTTTGAGGCGCCAAAAACTCGCCTTTCATCCTCTCGTTATCTGCTGTGATCACACCGTTACGAGTGTGATCCCATTGCCCGGGGTTTGCGACGTGGACGCTAACGAGTTGGACTAGTCAGTAGTGTTGCCGGTGGAATGCAACTGGGCGTTCGCAGCATTTTATAGAATTACATCCTCCAGCAAGATGTGACTCACTGCGACTGAACTGACAGTTCAAACCCCGAACAATAGTTTATATGAGGCACAATAATGGAGTTATAAATCATCCTGCACGAATCTGTAGTTAGATATCTTCTGATTCTTCCCACAAGAGAAACCTTCCTTGCTATCTTATTTGTCACATACGTATCTTGTATTCTGGAAAAAAATCAATCTAGAATCCATAATAATCCCGAAATATTTTATTTCTTTCACTTCCCTTAATAGTTCTTCATCCATCACTATTGTTGGTGAAATAGGTATTTTTTTATTTCCTTTGTTAACTTAGTTTCATCTGTATTCAGTTTAAGTTTATTCTTCTTTAACCATATTTCGATATTTTTAAGGTCATATTTTAGTTGATGTACTATGGATTCATAATTTTCTCCTGCAATATATACCAGGGCATCATCCGCAAATGATGCCCTGGTATATATTGCATTGTCTTATTTTACAGTATTTAAGAATTTTTACCAAGTCATTAATGTAAATAATAAATAGCATAGGGCCAAGAACTGATCCCTGTGGTACTCCCGATGAAATCATAAGACTATCAGATAGAATATCTCTAATTTTCGTAGTTTGATATCTATTACTCAAATATTATGTGAACCAATTTAAAGTAATTCCCTTTATCCCAATTTTCTCAAGATTTAAAATGATAATTTCTCTATCTATTGTTTCAAAAGCTCTTCTGAAGTCTAAAAATACTGAAGTTATATAATTATTTTTATCTGTATCTGCCTTCCAATCTTCTATTACTAAGTTAAGGGCCATTTCACACGAATGATTATTTCTAAATCCACATTGTTGTTACCATAAAACGTTCTCTCTTTCTAAAAATCCTACAAGTTGGTCTTTTACAACATATTCCAAAATTTTTTCATACTTAGGCAGAGTATTAACGGGTCTAAAATCTTCACAACAAACGACGTTTTTTAATTTTGGTATTGGTTGTAATTGGATAACTATAGGATATGTATAATTTTGTAATTGGATAACCTTAGATGTTTTTCATGATTGTGGAAACACTCCCGAAGTAATGGATTTATTCATAATATTTAATATGCACTCTTCCGTGACAGGTTATGATTCTACAATCAATTTTATCGTAATCCCATCCGGACTTGATTTCGATGCATTTTTTTTTAATACACTTCCTTGTTCACAAGTTTTCCTGTGAGATGTAATATTGAAATACAATAATTATAATTGACGCGCGGTATGTGTCGTTTTAAGATATCCACTCATAGTCTCTTCATTAGGACTATAAATGTTAATTATGACTATGCCAATAATTACGAATAGATAAAGCGAAGAGATATATGATAGGCTCCACTTGAATCCTTACTTTAATTTTGCACCGGAATAGGCCAGGATGGTGGAGATTAGAGTGGTGATTTATAAAAAAGAACATCCAGGCTTGAGAAAAACATTAAATATTTAACAAATTGCAACAGGGATAGAGAATACCTTAAATAAAGGAATATGAAAGTCTAGGCATTTACAGGGCTTATGACCTGTCATTGAAAGGTTAAAGTAGCCACTTTAAATACTGGATTTTACTCCCTCGAGAGTCATTAAGATTAACAAATTACAACAGCGATGGAGAATACCTTAAATAACGGCATATGAAAGTCTAGGCATTTACAGGGCTTATGACCTGCCATTGGCTGGTTAAAGTGGCCACTTTACACACTGTGAAACATTCACCATTATGCCTATGTTTGAACATCCACATTTCTTCAATTCTTCCATTTGTTGATTTTAGTGAAGTTAAAGAGCTCAAACCTTTATTGTTGTGAACCAGTTGGTTTCATAACAATATTTGAGTTTGTCCAAATGTTTGTAGACAAAAGACTGAATTTTACCCCCTCGAGAGTCATAAAGATTAACAAATTACAACAGCGATGGAGAATACCTTAAATAACGGCATATGAAAGTCTAGGCATTTACAGGGCTTATGACCTGTCATTGGCTGGTTTCAGTGGCCACTTTACACACTGAGTAACATTCACCATTTTGCCCAGTTTGAACATCCACATTTCTTCAATTCTTCCATTTGTTGATTTTAGTGAAGTTAAAGAGCTGAAACCCTTATTGTTGTGAACCAGTTGGTTTCATAACAATATTTGAGTTTGTCCAAATGTTTGTAGACAAAAGACTGGATATTACCCCCTCGAGAGTCATTAAGATTAACAAATTACAACAGCGATGGATATACCTTTAATAAGGGAATATGGAAGTCTAGGCATTTACAGGGCTTATGATCTGTCATTGGCTGGTTTATGTGGCCACTTTTCACACTGTGTAACATTCGGTCAGATAAATCTCTTCACAACAATAAAGGTTTCAGCTCTTCAATTTCACTAGAATCAACAAATGGAAGAATTGAAGAAATATGGATGCTCAAACATTGGCAAAATGGGCTTATGAGCCCTATAAATGCCAAGACTCCCGAATTCCTTTATTTTAGGTATTCTCCATCCCTTTTTTAATTTGCTTATCTTAATGACTCCCGAGGGGGTGAAATCCAGTCTTTTGTCTACAAACATTTGGAGAGATTCAAATATTGTAATTAAATTTATGTTCTCAGCGGGAAACCGAACCCGAAACCTTCCGGGCGTGAGTCAAGCATCTTGACCCCCACACTACGGAGGCCGCCGCATCACTACAGCGAGGATGCTCTTATCGTCACAGTGTGAGACATCGGACCATTTGTCGAGTATTTGTCCTCCCAGTGAGATGTGTGGAAGTGGCGGGATCGGTCGCCAGTCCCCTTTCTTGTATGAACGTTGTAGTTTAATAGAGAAATAATTCTACGGAGTTTACGGCATATGTACAAGACCAGGTGGCCTCCGTGGTGTAGTGGTCGAGACTCTCGACTCACAGACGGAAGGTTCCGGGTTCTATTCCCGGTGAGAACACAAACATTAAATGGGATTTTTATCAAGTCTGGGTGATCTCCGATGTAATTCACCTATGTAATCGGGCCTCCTAGACTGTTTTGTGCAAAAATAAAATAAAATAAATATTAAATAAAAAATTTAAAATGATCTAATAATTCTAACATATTGCTATAAATGACTGCCACGTGTAATGAAAAATATAAGATTTCTTTTTATTAAACAAGTGTTTCTGATTTACTCACTTATTTTTTATCAAATCTTAATTTATAATTTTTAATTAAATTTACTCATTTTTTTTGCGGCTTTATATACCTCAACTATATACAAATGTCTCGAAAAGACCTATATTATATCATGAAATCTAAAAAAAAATATGTGTTCAATAGCGGTGCAGGCATTTACGAAAAATATTGGAGATACGCACTGATTGTCTACTGGGTCATTTTTTAAATATTATAAATCTAAATACGTCATGATTCATATTACGATTATTTAAAAAATCTATTGTAAGTCATAACAGTTTCAGCATAAAAAGAAGAAGAGGAAAATAAGTTAAAATATCGATTGGAGCATTTTATTTATTAAGTATTAATATCGAGTATTTTATACTTTAAACAACGGGTACAAATCAGAATTGCGGCCTATATTTGTTTTTTTTAGATCTCAGCGATCAATCTAAAACGACCAGAGTATGTAACGCCAATGCCCGAGTCGGGTTACGCTATATATAGGTAGATGACACAAATATTAAGTGGACAAAATATTTTAAAATTATATCCTCCACTCTGTCCGGTAAAATTAGGGTGGGTTTATTTTCCTTTTTGGTTTCATTTATTTAGTTTCTACTCGCGCGCGGGAAAAAATTTGTCTGAAAAAATCGAGTGGAGATTAGTCAGCCTCATGGTGTAGTTTCGTATCTTTACCTGCCTAATGATAAATTATAAAATTAAAAAAATAAGTATCGATGAATCCACCCTAGGTTATTTCGTGCTACAGTAGAATGTTCAACATGCCAGTGATAGTAGTACACATACGTCGTTCTGTAAAGCGCCGTCTCCCTCATCACCGGACTGGTTTGTAAAGTGTTGTCTCTCTTATCACCGGACTGGTTCTACGTAAACGAAAAATATTTTAGCTTATTAAATCGAAGTTTAGTTTCTGTTAGTTTGTTTGTGACTTTTGTTTTCTTTGAACTGTGGTCATATTTAAACATAAAAAGTAACTATAGTGACTTTGTCAGTGCTGACCAAGATCTGTTTTAATTATTTGTTGTAATTTATCTTATTTTATTTTTATTTTATTGAAATAAACGGCACTTAGTGCCTTTTACATATTAGTTGCAAATACAATAAAATACATATTTTATTCGACACTTTATATACATATACAATAAATATACATATAAGGGCGGGCATATTGCCTTAAGGTAATTTCTTCCTATCTACCCAAACCGTTCAGTTTGAGAAAATTATAAATACATACATGTAAGTGGAATAATAAGTAAATTATAGCATTTAAAATAAATTATTACGAAACAGTTATTAACAAATTAAGAAGACAAAAAAAAATATACAAAGCTTAAAAATTATATTACCAGTTATAAAAATCAAAATATTTGGTCACAGAAATATTTTAAGCCCGTAAAAAAAACTAAGAAGGCCACAATATTTAAAAAAAAAACAATTTTTTTAATTTACATTTTTTTTTGCACCACAACAGGCCAGGAGGCCTAATTACAGTGGTGAATTACATCACAGAGCACCCAGGCTTGAGAAAAATCACATTTTAATTTTTGTGTTCTCACCGGGAATCGAACCCGGAACCTTCCGTGCGTGAATCGAGCGTCTTGACCACTACACCACGGAGGCCGCCATAATAACATCACCATCGTCATCGTTCCCTTTCCGCTCAAATGGTGCATAGGGCACTGCATTTGTACACCAATCGCAGCGTATCCTGATCCTTTTTTTGTTACATAAGGGTAAGATGATCAGTCTTACGCTTTCTGAAGCTTCCAGGTACCTGTACCAGTCCAGGTACTATGAAATATTCTAGTGTGAAAACACCCTTTTAAATAAATATTTCACATCAACCATGTCGAGAATCGAACCCGAGACCTCTTGCATGGCAGGCTAACGCGCTGACCATAACACCACGAGGTCGACATAAAATAACACCAAACGATAAAAAAAAATATATATATGTATTGTTATTTGATACTACTACTTAGGTAACAAATACAAATATACGTGTTGATAAATGTTAATAAATAAAAAAAATTATAAAAAAAATATTCATGTAATTTATATTTTTAAAGGAAAAAAAAGATTAATAATTTTTTTTTAACAATTTTGAAGAAAACTAAATGATAAAAAAATGTTATCTAGAACTATACTAAGGATGGGGCAATGGACGCATTCATTACAACATTGCATCAATACATAAACAAACACACGACCACAAAAAATGTATGTAACAAAAAAAAAAAATTCGCTCCGCGGATAACCAATACTTGAGTACAAAATATTCACAAACGGAATAAATTACATGCATAAGCCAGAAAAAGTCCAAGCGATATAATTATTCAATACGATTAAAAGAAATATAGAAATTTGTGTAAAAAGAATATAAGATTAGCGAAACAAAACTACTACAAAAAACTGATTTACGAAAATAGTAACTGCGACCCTGCACAGATGTGAAAAATAGTGAGGGAAATTACAAGAACTTCAAAATTTAAATCTACCCAAATAAACAGTATTGACATAAATAGCACAACTTCAATATCAGACACTAAATCAATAGCAAACCATGCCAATAACCATTTTACTTCTGTTGGAAACACTTAAGCCCAAAATATTCTCAGTGAATTAAAATATACCATTCCTTGCTTCAGCACATAAAATTGGAACAATTGTAACAACACCTATTGAAAAAATAAAAATTATCGATTCTTTAAAACTGAGCACAGCTACGGGTCCAGATAAAATAAATTCAGTTGTTATAAAATCAACTAAAACAAATAAACAAAACCAGCATTCATATATAACCTTTGTTTTAATTTAGGTTTTTTTCCGAAACTTTTGAAAAAATCTACTGTAATACCAATTTATAAAAGTGGTGACAATAAACGTATTAATAACTACATACCTATCTCTTTGCTCAATACTGTTTCTAAAATAATCGAAAAAATTATCAAGCTAAAATTTAATAACTATTTAGAAAAAAATAATTTACTCTCAGAAAACCAACTGAAAAGGCAATAGCTAAACCAACTTAAACAATAGCTAAACATCTAGACAATAGGTAAAAATGCTTGACTATATTTCTGAACCTAGCGAAAGCTTTTGACACTATTTCAAATAAAATTATATTTAAAGGGTTAAATAATTTAGGAATCCAAGGGCAGTTACATAAATGGTTTAACAGCTTTATAAGTAGAATATTTCAGAATGTGAAAGTGGGTAGTGACTTAAGCGAACCAGCTCAACTCTCATTTGGTGTTCCACAAGGAACCACTCTGGGACCACTGCTGTTCTAGATATTTTGTAACAAGCAGTCAGTTGGACAAATTATTTCATTTGCAGATAATACAACTATAATTTATAGCGCATCAACTTGGTCAGAAACTCATAAAAAAGCAAGTAATGACTCAAGTAATAATAGAAAATGGCTAGACAAAAACTTTTTGATTTTAAATTCGGATAAAACAAAGTTCATATGTTTTAGTGCAACTTCCGCTGGACAACCTAATGAAATTCACAAACTTCAGCTACATAATGGTTTAGTGATTGTAAATTGCTACTGCAAAAAACTGAGTAGTGTTCAGAGTATAAAATATCTTGGAATAACTAAAGACCAGTATTTGAGGTGGAATGAACAATTTGAAACTATAGCAGCAAAAATTAATCTCTTTTACATTTTTTCATCCCACTTTGAAATATACTTAAAGTCCCGGATTTGAAACACCTATACCATGCACTGGCAAATTCTGTGTTTTGGGGAGCTTGCACAAAAACCGTCCTTAAACCTGTAGCAATTGCACAAAATTTTTTGATCCTAGTAATTAAAAAAAAAAACATTTCGTTATCCAAGTGACTTGCTCTTCAAAGAATCCAGAGTACTGAATATTATTCAACAGTATATATTGAGAACGGCAGTGGTTACACACACAAATAGAGACATTTACCCAAGCGTCAACCACAACCATAATACAAGATACTCTAATAGGGATCTGATACTAAGTGAAGGGGTCAACACTGTTCTGGCATCGAGACAACACTATTACGTTGGCAAAAAGGTCTATAACCTTTTGCCAGAATCGTGAAAAGACGGGAGTGTTATCATTTGCGGAAGGTGTTGACCTCGCTCTTTCATGACATTGGTCGTAAGGAGTCAGAAAAGTTGATGCATGCCACGAATTGGAGATTCTTACTGGATGTCGAATATAAAATATGAAAACAAAGAATAATTTTAAAAATATATATTTACGGATGGTTACCATGAAGTTTCGCATTATAAATAAATTGTCTATGTTTTATGAATGTATGTGTGTGTATGCGCATGGGTGTATGTACGTGTGTGCATGCGCATGGGTGTATGTACGTGTGTGCGTATGTACATGTGTATATATGTGTATATATATATATATATATGGATATATGTGGATATATGTGTATGTGTGTACGTATATTTCTCAAAATGTGTAATGAGTAAGTTTATATTTTATTTGTCTGTGCTCTCTATTAATTTGTTAACTATTATCATATTTTAGAATGTAATTGCCTAGCTTGGAACGGGGTATGTACCCTTGTTAGCTGGGCAAAGTGAACGTAAAATTGTATATTTGATAAAATGGTGTAAATAAATAATAAAATAAAATAAATAAAAAAACTTTTAGGTACTAGCTTCTCCCACCCATGAAATACAGGAGAAAGGCTGTCCTGTATATACTAAACTTAACATGCAATGACTCACCAACGTCTTGGTACTTATTGCCTAGAGCAAAAGTATATTTACAACTGCATTTTTACCATACGAAGTCGAAGTATTGTTGTCTTTTTTAGTAAATTAAAATTAATTATTGATAAACTTGCAGGGGTATCAAAAATAAAATGAATTATAAAGTTTTTATTTGAAACACTAAATTTGTGGTTATTCATTATAATAAAATAAATTAAACAACTTTGTTTTTGACCGGTCAGTGAAAAATAAAAATTCGTGGTTAAAAACAAAGTTGTTTTATTTATTTTATTATACAATGAATTATTTTAAATAAATTTAGTAAGTCGGTTACAGTGCTTTTATCGCTTAATATAATTAATTTAAAATATACAATAACAAATTATAATCTGAAAATTTGATATTTGCACCTCATTTAAAATTAGTTAATCGCAAAGACTTATTTTGGACTAGAATAATGAGGAGCCAAGATTGTAGAGTTGTACTCTAAAATGCTTTTAACTAGTGAAGTTAACATTATTTTAGGTACACCAAAATTTTTGAAATATTTTGTGGTTCTGATTATGAAACCTTACATTTTTAGTGATCCGTTACTAATGCTATTATGTCTGATAAAGGGGTTCAAACTGTCAGTAGGGTCGCAGTGAGTCACATCTTGCTGGAGGGTGTGATTCTAAAAAATGCTGCGAACGCCCAGTTGCATTCCACCGGCAACACTACTGACTAGTCCTACTCGTTAGCGTCCACGTCGCGAACCCCGGGCAACGGGATCACACTCATAACGGTGTGATCACAGCAGATAACGAGAGGATAAAAGGCGAGTTTCTGGCGCCTTTAAACTAGAATTATCCAGCTAAGGGAAGGTAACCCTGACAGAAAAATCTACCAGAGAAGGCAACGGGAAACCACTCTGGTCATCTTTTCCCAGGAATCACTATGGCGAGTACATCCAATAAGCAGTTGTCCCGGCTGCGGAATACAAGAGCAGCGCAGGACCGAGATACTTTCGCTGTAGTGATCGCCAACGTCGGGGGGACCTGACAAGGCACTGCAAGAAGAAGAAGAAAGGATAATTTGGTATAAAAAATAACACCTAAATCACGTTTTTCGGAAACGGAGAAAAGTTCAGAATCGCCAATAGAGTAATTAAACATTATTGAACACCGAGTCCTGTGAAATCTCATGATTTGGCATTTTTACATTGAGTTGGAGTTTACTTGTAAAGCACCACGAATGGTTTATTTATGTTATGTTGGATAGTAATACAATTATCAACAGTATGAATAACTCTGAAAATTTTCATGTCATAGGCAAACAACAAAACTTCGCCACCGTTAAATATGTCAACAATATCATTTATAAATATGTTAAAGAGTATAGGGCCCAAATAGGATTCTCGAAGGACTCTACTAGCCGCTTTAATGGTAGTGTGTCATAATAATGATGTGGTTTCACAATTTTTTACTGCCAATGATCTACCAGTTAAATAACTCTGGAAGTATTTTAAAATAAATCCACAGAAACCCAACTTGGATAACTTATCGATCACGATTCAACGGTTCACCTTATGAAAAACTTCGGGGAAATCTGTATACACTGAATCCACTTGTTTACGCAAATTAAAAGAGTTTATAATAATATTTCTATACATTATAAGATGAGTCAGTGTTAATCTTGAAGGCATAAAACCACGTGGATGTGAAATTAATATTTGATTGTCAATTAAAGATATTGTTTGTAAAATTGTTTTTTCGAAGAGCTTTGGTATTGCAGATTGTATACAGATCGATATATTATTTGTGACATCACATCTATCATCACTCTTATATATAGGCGTTAAAAACAAGACTTTTAATGTTTGGGAAAACGCCCCTCAGATAGCGATTTATTAAAAATTATATACAAATAAATATACAAGGGATATGTAAGCAAGTCAAAACATTTTTTCAACAATATTGTAGGTATTTTGTGATCTAAATGATGAAATAGGGTCATAAATTAACAGAAATAGTGACTTCGTAAGCGCTGACCAAGGTTTGTTTTTAAATTTATTTCAACAGAGAGTGAAAACATTTTTGAGAAGGGAACATGGAAGTCTAGGCATTAACAGGGCTCATGACCTGTCATTGGCTGGTCATTGGCTGGCCACTTAAATCATTTAAACATTTTAAAGCCATTTAAACATTTTTGAGAAGGGAACATGGAAGTCTAGGCATTAACAGGGCTCATGACCTGTCATTGGCTGGTCATTGGCTGGCCACTTAAATCATTTAAACATTTTTAAGCAATTTAAACATTTTTGAGAAGGGAACATGGAAGTCTAGGCATTAACAGGGCTTATGACCTGTCATTGGCTGGTCACTGGCTGGACACTTAAACCACGTTCCCTTCTCAAAAATGTTTTCCCTCTCTGTTGAAATAAATTTTAATATTAATAACTCCCTAGGGAGAAAATCCAGCCAGTCTGCAAGCATTTGGACATGCTCAAACATAGTTGACGGTGTGTTTTCATTATTTGTTTTAAATGAGTAAGACGACGTTAAAAACGTTTAATTGTTTTAAAAGATCTGCTGATATTCCATTTTATAAAATAGAAACGATAAAATTATTAAGAGAAATGACATAATTTTAATTCGTCAACTTTGAAAATATCGGTTAAAAAATCAACACACGTATTTTGTACGACCGAAGGATAAGTAGTATTTACAATGATATAAAAAAGGCATAATGTAAAAAAAATAAAAGGTGATTTCTGTGGTGTAGTGGTTAAGACGCTTGACTCAAGCACGGATGATTCTGGGTTTGGTTCCCGGTGAGAATACGAAAATTCAAAATGTGATTTTTCTCAAGCCTGGGTATTCTGCGCCGTAATTTACCATTAATATTAAAAAATAAAATAATTTTAATATTAAAAATAAACAGATGGCAGAAAAAGTAGCTTCCTGATCAAACAGAAAAAATGTGAGGATTCGGTTTATTCATTTATAAGTGGATTGCCTATTTTGGGGACGAATTAATAGTAAAAACAAAACTATGGAAAAAACGGAAATGTTCAATAATAAGTAGAATTTTGATGAAATTCAGTAGATCGCTAGATTTTTTTGATAGATTAGAGAAGAATGACATTTAATTTTTGTGTTCTCACGGGAATCGAACTCTGAACCAACCGTGCGTGAGTCGTGCGTCTTAAGCACTACACCACGGAGGCCGCCAGAATATTTAATACATTGTATAATATGTAAATTTTACGTGGTTTCGCGATAGCACTATCCCGAGTGACTGATTACTATTTTTGTTATTTTTTTTTAATGAAAAATATATGTTCTATGACTAACACAAATATTTTAATTTTGGGGGCCATAAAATACATCTAAAAATTAAGCTATGACATAATTTGTGTCATTTCCCCAATAAGTGAAATTTCACAGTGCCCGAGATCCTAATCAATCAACTGAGGCCCGAAGAGCCGATCGACTGAGGCTCGCAGCGCCGATAAAGCGAGGCCCGAAGGTCGAATGCCCTAGCACGTTACAGTCGGCGATAACTTATTTATTTGTAAATGTTTAAAACAAAATAAAAAACGTTTAGTAAAAAAAAACTATTTGCTGCCTATTATGGCAGAAACTTTAAAATGATAAAAACAATATGTTAAACATATTCTTAGTAATAAATTATAAAAAAATATTTTTGATCCCGTTTTGTGAATTCGAGCCCATAGTGCGACGGAGATAAAGTTTGTAAAAATATGGATGGGCTAGGGCACGATCCAGTCACGATAATTAATAAGACACCAGTCTACGAAGGAGACGCAAATTTGTAATAATATTACGATAAATCGTCGGCCTCGTGGTGTAATGGTCGGCGCGTTCGCTTACCATTCGAGAGTTCTCGATCCCGGACACGGTTGATATAAAATATTTATTTAGAAGGGTGATTTCACGCTAAAATATTTCACAGTCCTCAGACTGGTATCTGAAGCGTAAGACTGAATCTTACCTTCGTGTGACAAAAAGAGACCAAGATACGCCGCGATTGGTGTACCGACGCCCTGTGCACCATTAGGTGTGGAAAGGGAGTGATGATCACGATGATGATACAATGGGATCGAGAAAGAGTCCATTCACTAATGTACACTATATTCGATCAGCATGCTCGATGCCTTCCCCGGGAGCTCTGGCGAGCGGAGTGCGAACGAACAATATTATGTATGAAGAATGAAAAGTGTCTGAAAGAATTTAAAAATAAATGTATAAGTTACTGTAAGGAAATGTAAATATATATAGATGATGTAAATGTATATAATAGTTTATATTAGTTTTGATATAAGCTAACTTAAGAAATAAATAAAAAAAATTAAAAAATTAAAATATTCGCAGCCGGCGGGGTTTAAAAGAATGAAAAGGTCGGAATCGCCCCACGCGAGTGTCAATATCTACATCATTCAGCTGGACATTTAATGCGTCGGAGATCTTGTCGGTGACGCCCGCGGTGGGATTCCCGCTAGCGGTCCGGGGATACCCGGAGACTTCAATATTACTGCCTCGCGGGAGCTGCTCGCGGTGGTCTTTATCTCTTTCCAACGCGAGTATTTGGCGCCGAGAGGTTTTCTGCGAGATTGCAGTTTATTTTTCGAAACAAACAAACGAACGAACCATCGCACCGTTTTCCCGTAGGGTTAGGCGGAGAGGATAGAACGCCATATCACTCTATCTTAGCGTACAGACCTCGCTTCCTCTACATTCATACATCTTCTCATCCGATCACGCCGATTATTCCCACTCTTGACATGTCCGACTTCGAGTATTCGATGGACTCGATCGTGTCATGTATTATTCGGTCTTCCTCGTTTTCTGCATCCATCAACATTCGCGTCGTAGATCCTTTCACCCGTTCTTTCGCTGTCCGTTCGCTCTACATGTCCGAACCGACGCAGCACCCCTCTCTCGATTCTCTCGACAATGCGTGTCTCAGTCCTTACACAGTTTATGAATCTCGACATTTGTGCACCTATCATACGTCGTTTTACCACACATTCGCCCGAGGGATCGTATTTCGACAGCATTTAACCTACTTTCATCATCATTTTTCCAATTCCATACTTCGCTCCTATACATTAGAGTCGGCGCTAGAACTCTATTGTGAACTGCTATTTCGGCCTCCCGCGATAAACATTTGTTTACCGGAGTAGATTTCAATGCACCGTTCACCCTGTTTCCGGCACTCGCCCTCCTTTCGATATCTTACTCGGTCTTTCCATCCCTAGTAAACAAAATTCTCGGATACATTAATTCTTCTACCTGATTCGGAATATCTCCGTTCACCCTGATCTCATATTTAGTTTAGATTTATTAACATTCATAATCAAATAGCTTTTCACCTTTCAACGGCAAATAATTTACTGCTGACTTCGATAAAATTTTGTTTTTCAAATACATTAATTGTTTGGAGAACTTCGTTTTTATTTCTTTCTTATCCCTCGGTTATCTTTGTTATCTCCATTCGGAGGGTAGAGACGGCATAACTCGGTTCTATGTCGGTTGCAAACAGAGGCTGGGGGAGGCTACCGATGCCGGTGTCGCCTCTGTTTTCTACAGAGGGTGGAATACAACCTCGGTTGGCTCATGAATGAGTCGCTTCACAACCCGGCTCCGGAGTATCTAACGGAACTATGCATTTAAGATGAACTAACTGACGGGCATCTTACGCTTAGATCAGCTACATCTACGTCGATATGAAAAGTTATTATACCTCTACGAAAACAGCGCACTAAATTCGGAGGACGCGCATTTGCGGTCGCAGGTCCTACGGCCCTGTCAACAGTGATTATAATAAAACTTAAAGTGAATAATAAAGTAAACACATAGTATCATTTACGATGTCATAGAATTTAAACAAAAAATAAAACGCTCTTCCAGCAGAGGTGCGAGGCTCTGAGAGTGAAGCGATGTTTCTGAAAAAACTTAAAACCCACTCGTTCTTTGAATACGTCGGTAGCATGGGATAACAAAATAAACTGTTTTACTTAAATTACAAATTAAAATTTCAATTATATTTATTTATCTATAAAATCTCTTCGTAAAGTGCTCTTGAATATGACGAAAATAGCGCCATGTAAGTTATCCATAAAAATAATAATTATAATAACAATATGAACATTATTATTATTATTATAAATCAAATTTCTCTTTTGAAATTTGTATTACTACTAAAATCGCTTTGATGAAATTTTATCGACTTCTCTTGGTTTAAAATCTTCTCCTTATATTGCTTTTTCAAATTTTAAAGATTACTTGCTATACTTGTTATTCCTTCTTTATTTTTTTTTTCTCTGCTGCATTGGCATGTTTTTGTACTTTTAATTACTTATTTTTTTTATTTTTTTTTTTTATTTTCTTTTATTCAGGAAACATACAGTACAGTTACAAAGTTTAATATTTTACACAATTGGACTTAATTCTAATGGACCAGTGAAGTTTCCATATTAAAAAGCAATTAAATCTAATGTTAATTATGAAAGTATAAAAAAGAGAAGGAAAAAGAAAACATAAATGAAAGTTGTTTAAAAATTTGAATTTAAGTGAAAAAAAAATAATATTTTAAGGTTTGTAGTTTGTAGTGAGTATTTACAAATGGAAATAATATTAAAAATGAAGAAAACTTGTAAGAGTAATTAAGAATTAAGAATGGAAATAAAGAATGAAAAACATACTCAGATGTAAAAATAAAATAAAATAGTAATAACATTTTTTTTTAAAAAAGGAAAAACATAAACACATATTTATTTTAAGGGATTCAAAGAAACGATGAGAAGAATCTTTAAGTGAAATATAAGACAGTAAATTTAAATTTAGGTCAATTTAAAAAACATCTTCAAAATTAATGACATATTATAGTAAGAGCAGCAATATATTGATTTTATTAACATATATAATTTAAGTAATTAAAAGTTGTTTAAAAGTATAACAAGTATAAAAACATGCCAATGGCAGCAGAGAAAAAAGAAAAAATAAAGAAGGAATAACAAGTATGGCAAGTAATCATTTAAAATTTGAAAAAGCAATATAAGGAGAAGATTTTAAACCAAGAGAAGTCGATAAAATTTCATTAAAGCGATTTTAGAAGTAATACAAAATTTCAAAAGAGAAATTTAATTTATAATAATAATATGAATGTATGTAATTTGAGTGATATAAGAGAAAAAGGGACCAACCGGAGTTTTATTCAAAAGTTTTCAATACACTATTTTTAAATACTTGTAATCCTGTATGATATATATCTATATGGTTAAAAAAGCTGTTAAAAGTGGAACACGATCTGTGTAAAAACTTATATTATATATGTAAATAAAATCAATATGTTGCTGCTCTTACTATAATGTGTCATTAATTTTGAAGATGTTTTTTAAATTGACCTAAATTTATTGTTTTATATTTCGCTTAAAGATTCTTCTCATCGTTTCTTTGAATCCCTTAAAATATTTATGTTTTTCCTTTTTTCAAAAAAATGTTATTACTATTTTATTTTATTTTTACATCTGAGCATGTTTTTCATTTTTTATTTCAATACTTAATTTTGAATTTTTAAATTATTACTACAAACTACAAACTTTTAAATTTATTTTTTTCACTTGAATTTTAATTTTTAAACAACTTTCATTTATGTTTTTCTTTTTCCTTCTCTTTTTATACTTTCATAATTAACCTTACAAAGAATTGCTTTATAATATTGAAACTTCACTGGTCCTTTAGAATTAAGTCTAATTGTGTAAAATATTAAACTTTGTAACTGTACTGTATGTTTCCTGAATAAAAGAAAATAAAAAAATAAAAAATAATAAAAAAATGATACGAATTAAAAAGTATTTATTTCTTCTTTTGATTCGCAGTCAGCTAGTATTTGAATATGTTGAGTACAATAAACTGATCTGGATAGTCACAAATGCACATGTGACTTTGTGAACAATTCGAAAAATATTGATATAAGATTGTACCTTGGACCGGAATATTGACACAGATAATGTCAGGCAGTCAAGTAACTATACGCCAAGGCACTTTTCGTCTACACGCATACAAATTGTGGGAGTAAATATAATACAATCTATGAAACAAGATAAAAATAGGCACAACTATTAGTGCCACCTAAAATGGCAAGATCGTCAGAGGAGTCATAGGTACCTTGCTCCCAAATTTTACAACCCTATACCTCTTGATTTAAAATTTAATGCAAATAAACAGAAATCCAAATCATTTGTTAAAAAATTGCTTCTGGATTTGGGTCCCGAGAACTCCCCCGAGATGGTCACCCCACCAAAACAGTGGTCTATTCGAACTTGGCATTATTTTTGCATGTCTGCTATTAATAATTTATGTTTATATCCATACAGCGTTATTTATTATATTTCATTTATTTATTATGTACTAGAGCATACTACAAAAATAATGTAAATGAATGCCTCCACACGGGTTAAGCCCAGTGAGGTGTTCATATTGCTTTTTCATAAATCATAAGGCTCTTTACGTTTATATATATGGCGTGTACAGCTGTGATTTTGAGACCTATTGTCAGAATTTATTGTGTTCTCCAGTCAAAACTTTACGAAGTGAAATAAAACAGTAAAATAATAATTCTATGACTCGTGCTCTGCGGAGAGTCTGTTTAATATATTAAATCGTTCGATATCGTATAAAAAAAATACCTACTCATTCTGTGGTGATTGTTTTTTAACAGGTAATTCAAACCATACCGCATACCCTTTTTACCAACATAGCTGAAAGCTAAGTTTTAGACCTAATTATAAATAGGTTTATGAAAATGTAAAATGTAAACGGCAGTTTGATATAAAAGTATTTCGGTAAAAAAAAAAAATTGAAAATGTCAAAGACAGCAATAAATAGGATGAAGAAGGGTAATGAAAATGGAAAGATTTCTTTCATATGGACGTTAAGTTTAAGGAGATAAAGGATGAAGTTATCAACATGCTAAAGAAAGAAATAATGGATTTGAGAAAGTCAGTAGAATTTTGCTCAAGATTGGCGAATACTCGAAGTACTCACCGACAAAGGATTCAAAATTTGGAAGAGGAAAATATGATGAACAGGAAGAAAAAAATAGGAATTTGTAAATACAGGGTGAACCATTATTGGAGGGCAAAAATTTGAAGAATACGGTGAACAGCATTATTAAAAAAAATTACAATAACCTAGAAAAAAAAAATATTCTAAAGGTATATAGAGGAAACATGAGAAACGATTATGGAAGAATAATTGAAGCTCATTATATAATATTACATTTAAGTAACTGCGAAATGAAGGAAGACATATTAAAGCATAAACGTGCTTATGGAGAGCTACGCGCATCTAGTATCAATCATTTCAAAAGCAACCATATCATATTTGTAATTGAACCTCTGACAGCAACCGACAAATATCTGTTGTACATGGCAAAATCAGCTGGACTAGGATACAAGTACGTGTAGACTAAGAGCGGTAAGATCTTCATGGAAAGGAATGAATCAGCCTCAACTATCCTAATAAAAAGCACTTCTGATATTCCCACGGATTAAAAACATGTTTTTTATAAAATAAAATATATATTTTATTTTTCTTTTATTTTCTTATTTGATATTTAATACATATTTGCTCTTTGATTTATTATGCAAGATGACCATGGAAATTATGTTTATAAAAATGTATCTTTTTTACAAGTAAACGAACTAAATTTTAAATTATTACATTATGATTTCAATATGTTCCATATCAATATAAAAAGAATAATAAAAAAATTCAACAAATTAGTTATTCTTATCATTTTTTTAAAAAAGACTTAAATATAATTGTACCGACCGAAACACAGCTTAAAGAATGTATTCATTTTAATATGGGTACCTAATTTTAAAATGCACAGTAAACGCGGC
The DNA here is from genome assembly GCF_059751315.1 of Micrasema longulum. NCBI lineage: Eukaryota > Metazoa > Arthropoda > Insecta > Trichoptera > Brachycentridae > Micrasema > Micrasema longulum. The sequence goes on from NW_028278210.1 coordinate 155,475, forward strand.
CCAGAGCCTTTCCGCCCGATCGCTACTTACTTTCAAGTAAAAATCCCGAAAGGAGTAATCGAATGGAGATTAGTCCGCCTCGTGGAGTTCTGTTTAGCGCGTTTGTCTAGCATGCCTGAGATCCAGGGTCCGATTTACGGTCCGATTTAAGTTGACCGGAATATTTCGTAGTCCGTGGACTGACACTTTAAATGTGAGACTTCTTGCATAAATTCACGGTACAAAAAAATAATCGCCGATACCCCAAGATCGGAGAACTGACGCAGTACCCTATCCATCTTTAGGTACAGATGAGGTTGATTGTACAAATGAAAATATCTATCGACCTTTTGCGAGGTTTACAGGAAAGCAAAAACAAGATTCTGTTAGCTTCATTAAAAAATATCAAGCTTTTCGTACTTCCTCAAAATGAACTCATAAAAGATACGGAATTAATTCTATTTCGACATTTAGTTTGGTAAAAAAAATGAATCAGCAAAAATGAAAATGCAAACACGGTTTTTTTCTAGCTGATTAAACAATAAATTGGTCGATAACCTTCTGAAATTAAAACTATGCGGCTAATTTTAAAAATGTTTACTCGCTGTATTTCTAATGCGATACAATTCATCCGCTTGAAATAATATCCTGACTCATTTTAATTTTTTAAAACAAACCTCAGAATGCACTTGAAACATTTAATGTGTTCGCCTCTCGGTCGAACGGTCAGGGCGTTCGCCTACCGTGAAGAAGGTCTCGGGTTTGATTCCCAAAATGGTCGACATAAAATATTTATTAGAATATTTCGTGATTCTCGGACTGGCACTAAAAACGTTAGACCGATCATGTATGTTATACTTTCATACCGCGCACTTTCATCGGTCGCTGTACCAATTCAACGTCGTTTGCGCTATTAAGTGCGAATAGAGAGGAATAATGAAACGAGTGAATTCATTAATCCATTTCAACCACTTGTATAATTAATACAGAGTCAGAAATAATTTAGAAAATTTATACTCAAACAGAGACTATAAAAAATAAATCCTTCCTTAAAATTTCTTTTTTAAATTAAAAACTTATTATTCCGGTAAAACAACGGCAAAAAAACATTTCTTTAATATAGGGGAAGGTATCGTACCTTGGACCCGGTTATACCTGGGTCCTATTGCCATTGTGTGCAATCTAGTAGCTTTTAAAAAAATGTATCGATGATAGTTTGTAGGCAATCCACTAGATCGGATTATAAACGTCATTTGACAGTTTGATATAAATTATATTACAAAAAGTATAAATGTAAATATCCTCATCATAGAACTAAATAAAAAAATAAAATTAAAAAAACCTTCATTGTTGCGGGTGAGATTCATCTGATGATTATTTCACCTATGTACGTACAAACTAGGCAACGCCTGAAAATATTTTTCAAAATTTTAACTTCTTCTTGAACCGGGTGGATTCATCAACAATGTTTTGAGTTTTTCCAAATTTTTGTAGACAAGGACCGGGTTCAACTCCCTAGGGAGCTGTTAATATTAACATGTAACGACAGACGTGAATATTTTTTTACAGAAGAAAATATATAAGTCTAGTAATCCAAAGGGCTTATGACCTGTCATTGGCTGGTTTAAGTAGCAACTTTACACCTTTACACGGGTCATAAAAAATAAAATGGATAGTGGAGCTAGGTAGAAGTAAAATGGATTGTCTCATTCGCCCATACCAATGCTGAATCAACTGCTCCACAACTGTATGGCTTATGTTAGGTTTTTGTTGTTTTCATTGTGTGTTTTGTAATATAAATAATATAGATGTATATAAATACCTTGTTTTTAAAACTGTCTGAATATTTGTTAATTATGTTTGTTTTTTAAGTGAGTCTTCTTTGTTTATTCTCAAATGTAATAAAAAAAAACTAAATTGTTAAGTGTCCTAGGCACGGGAAACCCCAGTGAGGTCACATTATTTTTATTATTAATTTATAGTTTGTAAGCGAAAAATATGAATAAATAAATAAATAAATAAGCCCTGTGGATGTCTAGACTTCTATATTCCCTTCTGCAAAATGTTATTTATGTCTGTTGTATGTTAATATTATTAACACCTCTCTAGGGAGTAGAATCCAGTCCTTGTCTACAAAAATTTGGACAAACTCATAACATTGTTCATATCTTCTACTATTATAACTATTATGGATAACGTATACAGCTCCATTTTCCCAATAATAGATTATATATTTACATGTATAAATATATTTTTTTTATTTATTTATTATTTACATATATTATATGACATTTAAAAAAAATATTTTTTATTTTTTATTAGAGAACTCACCGAGCTAATTTATATGGCTTGTCAGTTAAGACCCTTTACATTAAAGCATATTATCCCACGCCATAATTGTATATTAATAATTACTACTAACTAAACTATAGGGACCCCAAATATATTCATGTACATATGTTTAAAAAACATATATATTTTAAATTGAAAAATGTAAAAAAAGCAAAAAATAAGTACCTGATATCGCAATTATAAGATAAAAAATAAATACAAAACCGGAATACCAAAATTTAAGACAAAAGTGTGTAGGTACATAATGAATTTAAAACCTCAAGGTATATATAATATTATTTACTGACTACATTTAAATGTCTCGGAGAATGTATTAATAGATATCCTTAATTTAATTATTTTATTTTTATTATATCACCACAACAGGCCAGAAGACCCAATAACTGTGGTGAATTACATCACAGAACACCTAGGCTTGAAAATAATCACATTTAATTTTTGTGTTCTCACCGGAAATCGAACCCGGAACCTTCGGTGTGTGAGTCAACCGTCTTGACCACTACACCACGGAGGCCGCCCTTTTACATAGCGAATATTATTAAGTTGTATACAATAATAAATGTATTTTATTATTATTATTGTAAAAAAAGTGCAATGTTCGTAATATAATCCCTCGGGGTTGCTTTACAAAGTGATTCAGAAATATTAATTTTAATTTGTATTATGGTTCACTTATAAAGCGCATCCGAGATGAAAATTAATGAGGCCCAAAAAGCCGAGTAGTTGAGAAGATTAAATAAGGCCAAGAGGACAGATTCATTAAGGCCCGTAGAACCGATTAAATGAGGCAAGAATGTCTGAATTTAAAAGCATGTAACAGTCGCCAACATCTAACAATTATTATTTTTAATTACGGATTTTTCACTATTGAATTTAAATCGCTTAGTAACTGAAATTTTGTGTAGATAATAAATAGGTATTTTTGTATTTTTTTGTACCATTATTTTGACCGACAGATTGTTCTTATCACATTTGGATCGCTCTGTTCAGCAAAAAATCATCGATATACCCAAATGGTCAATATTTTTAGGTGCCCGAGATGCTCAACAACCGAGGCCCGACGGATCGATCAACTGAAGTTCGCAGGGCAGATGAAACGAGTCATGAGAATTACTCGAGCCCTTATGGGCCGAATTTTAGAATCTCATTATTTTGTTGAAATACGAATATTTTCAAACTTCATGTTTGCATTGAGCGTCTACTCGAAAGTCATTATTTTTATAGCTGTATACAGTCATCTTCTGTAAGTTTATGTCTTGAAAAATTTGGACGTATTCTAAATATTATTATATCCAAAATAACATCACTTCATAAATATCGAATAACCAACGAAGATTTGGAAACTCTCGAAAATTCGTCAGATGTAAAGTGATTTGATAATACCATGCCTACGTAGATTTGTAGATACGAGACATTGTTACTAAACATAATACTATTAAGTAACTCAAACTCGTGTCAACCTTATTGACTCGACATATCTAATGAATAAGCGAGAAGAAGGCATTCGGGAATTACAATAATACTATGGTATAGTAAATTTTCTCCGAATCCTTATTAGGGTAGATTTAGAGAGGCAATTAAGTCATTCAAATACATATTTGCACATAATTAGTTTAATCTGAATTTCGCTATACGGTAAGTACTAAGAAAATCGTCATTCTTATAATCGTATCAAAATAAAGGACTCTTAATGCGTATTAAAATAAATAAATAATTTTATTTAATATGACAACGCATTATATAAACAATCACAATGACAAGAAATTGAATGATATGTATTATATTATGGGCCTCACTTATTAGATTTCCTTACACCAGGTTAACATTAAGAAATAACTAAACCCGGTTTAACCGCTTATAACTGGTATAAAAAAAGCTTGCTTTTAAAAATATTTATAACCTGGAATATTGATTCACGGGTTATTTCATGTTTCATTTTTTTAAATAGTCGACTCCGATATGTGCGCGTGCGCAGTAACCTTTATAACAACAACAAGCAAACGTCAATGTCAAATCGAAACTACCGTCAGTGTAATGGAGAACACGGAGAAAACCGTTAGAAAAAGAAATCAAAATTGGGAAGAAGAGGAAAGGATGAAAACGAGTTCTTCGGTTCATTCGCGATTCTTTTTTATCACAATTAATTAAAACACATTTAAATTTCAGATATTATTAAAACAAATTACTAAAAATCTCTCGAATCGCATTGAGAAGATCGCGGGACTTCGAAATTGTTTAAAATTGAATTAAAATCTGATAAACTATCCATTTTGATTACCGAAAAATATGACTTTTGACAGATCGCGTGCTCATTCCAGCGTTACACCACGTAATGTGTAGGTATGAGTTTCTATGGTCGCTATCCCAGATTTGAACCGAGCTTAACTCTACGCGAGGTTGATAAGTAATACTTTTTGCTAAACCATAATTATTCTACCTCTATTCTCAAGATTAACTTTATACCCGATTTATAAGAAAGGCCCTATATGTATTTATTTTAACACATCATCATTCCCCTTTTTGCATTGAGTAAAAAAAAAACTACTTTAAAATCAATATTTCACGTCCATCCTGCCAGGAATCAAACTCAGGGCCTCGAGAATGGTAGGAAAACGCCTCAACTGCTACACAAACAGGCGGACTTTTCTTCCCTCGATTTCTTCATTTGAGATAAAGCAGCGATCGAATCGAAAACTCGCGTTCGGGGTTTCGGTTGTATTTCACACACATAATTGTATTCATCAATAGACTGGACAAAAAGAGCCTTTTAGTCATAAATATATGTAAAATAAGGTTACATTTTATTTAACTCTAAAAAAAACCTGCTGACAAGCCAGTCTCACGGTTTACCGAGGAATTCTGTTTGCTTCTTTCCGTGAGTTAAATTGCCTACTTTTTTTATATGAAGAAAACTAGCTGATTAATTTCTTGAAGTTTCAATTATTCAAATGCACAACACACTTGAGCTGCATCGACCTAGAAGAAGTTTTTTGTTTAAAACGTAGGTATGTCATTAAAGGATTATTTTGAAATAGTGAATTAAAATCGTAGCGTCACATTTTTTAATATGGTTTTAAGTAAAAGTGTGTAAGGCTGAGACGTGCATTATGGACAGAATCAAGAAAGGGGTGCTGCGTTGGTTTGGACATGTAGAGCAAATGGACAGCGAAAGTAAACGTGTAAGAGTGTGTAAGGCTGAGACGTGCATTATGGACAGAATCAAGAAAGGGGTGCTGCGTTGGTTTGGACATGTAGAGCAAATGGACAGCGAAAGTAAACTTGTAAGAGTGTGTAAGGCTGAGACGTGCATTATGGACAGAATCAAGAAAGGGGTTCTGCGTTGGTTTCGACATGTAGAGCGAATGGACAGCGAAAGTAAACGTGTAAGAGTGTGTAAGGCTGAGACGTGCATTATGGACAGAATCAAGAAAGGGGGTTCTGCGTTGGTTTCGACATGTAGAGCGAATGGACAGCGAAAGTAAACGTGTAAAAGTGGGTAAGGCTGAGACGTGCATTATGGACAGAATCAAGAAAGGGGTGCTTCTTTGGTTTGGGCATGTAGAGTAAATGAACAGCGAAAAAACGGCTAAAAGGATCCACGATGCGAATGTTGATGGATGCAGAAAGCGAGGAAGACCGAGAAAGACATGGCACGATCGAGTACATAAATAATTTAAGTTGGATATGTCAAGAGTAGGAATAATCGGCGCGCGTGCATGAGAAGGTGTACGAATGTATAAAAAGCGAGTTCTGTATGCAAAGTCAGAGTGATATGACGTTCTATCCTCTCTGCTTACTCCTACGGGGAAACGGCGTATTGGTTTGCTTGTTTGTTTCTTTTGTTTAAAGTAAAACAATAAATTAGCTGTTTTTTTATGTTTTGCCTATGCGTGTTTTTATTTAGAAACACATGCGTGCGTTTATTTGTAATTTTTCTGGTTAAAAATACATTTGCATCAGATCTTTTTTGCACGTAATCAATACCCGTTACGTGTCGAATCGCCGTTACGTGTCTCGCAAAAACTCGAAAATGGATTGACATATTTACGTGCGGTTTTTTGCAAAATTTTCTAATTCACGTCCTCGAGGTTTGATAAGATTTTTTATATGCTGAATGGAAAAAAGTTTGAAGCGTATACTCGCATGTGTTCTCATCTATTTTCCAGGGTTGCATTTAACTGAAATGCATATATTCAAAAATTCGGAGGATGTTGTTTTTCGTACATTAAAAAAGTTTGAATTTTTACGTTTAAAAACAACAATAATTTTTAATGGATACTAAATTGTTTAAATTTATTTCAGCAGAGAGGGAAAACATTTTTGAGAAGGGAATCTGGAAGTCTAGGCATTTACAGGGCTTATGACCTGTCATTGGCTGTTTTAAGGGGCCACTTTACACACTGTGTAACATTATAAATACAAATAAAGTTAAATATGAACAATTCCTTAAAAAGAAAATCCAGCAAGTTTGCAAGCATTTGGACATACTATAACATTGTTGAATTACTACCTGGTAAAAGAAGAAGTATAAAAATTTGAAAATTGTTTTCAGGCGTCGCCTAGTAGGTGATTTGGTTCAGCCGGATGAATTTCACCCACGTGATAAAAGTTTCAGCTCTTTTACTTCACCAAAGTCAACAGATGGAAGAGTTGAGGAAATGTGGATGTTCAAACATGAGCAGAATGGTGAATGTTAAACAGTGTGTAAAGTGGCCACTTAAACTTTTGACAGGCGCCATGGCGTAGTCGGTTAGACGGCCAACTGCGAATCTTGCGTGGCGGGTTCGATTCCCGCCAGTTGCAAGAAAAAGATTCAAGAAAGAATTTTTTCTCAATTGGTCTGGGTGTTGTGGTGTATTTTTCATTACCTCCTTCCTCATTCCTTCTATTCCACCTGCTGACAAGCCTCAAAACCTACCTAAATTCAATATTTAATAATTTTTAGTTTTGGAATTCAATTATACACAAATATTTAGATACCTACTTATTAATAAAAAGTATTTTTACTTTTATGCGGACAATTTTGCACGCTTTCACTACACAATCAAGCAGTTTTCTTTTCAGTAGTGATTTATGCATGATTTTGATTTGATCACAACGAGGCTTCTTAGCCAATCACATGAGGAAAGGAACGAAACGATACAAAAAGCTCTAAAAAGTCCAAAATAGGTGTCTACTTAAATTCAATATTGAAATATTAACAGTTTTCAGTTTTGGAATTCAATCATAAACAAGTACCAAATTACCTTATAATCAATGCAAATCCTTTTTTCTTTCATTCAAATAGTTTTCGCGCATTTTTCTTTTCATTTTAACACTTATTTAAACTAAATTTTAACTGCAATATACAAACAAGAAATACAAGATCGTCAAATAATATACGAGTAACTTGCGAACAACTTAGGACTAACTGAAAAAGAAACAGTTTTGTATATACAGCAATTAAGTTCTACAATTCACTTTCTTATGACCTGAAAAAAAAAACATTTAAATAAAACAGTTCTTACAGCCCGTGTTAGTGATATGTGATGCTATTTCATCGACTTATTATTAAAACTATTGTATCATAATAAATTATATCCTCTCATACCAGCAGTTTTACTGATTGGGAATATTTCGAACAAATAAAATATGTAATGTCATGAAATATGTAAAGTTAAAACTATGTATTGTGTCATTTTTGTAATTTATTTTGGTTTCGAATTAAATGTCAAGATCTCATCAAAACACGGCTGGCGATTAAAATATGACTAATTCGCGGTGGGCATGGGTTAAGTGTCATAAGTTTAGAAGGCTCAGGTTAAACGCGGTCTGAGTTTTCTTCATTAACACGCATTCACGTATTTTCTCCATAGATTGTGGGACTAGAGTAGTAATTTTTGCACGACTTTGATTTGAGCACGATGAGGCCTCTTAGCCAATCACTTGTGGAGATAAAACGAAAAACGAACCCTTATTACGAATATATAAATAGCTCAAAAAAGTTCAAAATAAAAAGCGTGAGTAATTAATTACGAAAAAAATGTTTGTTAAACCAGCTACTAGCAGGCAAGCAACGTTCGGGCAGGAAAACGTCTGTCAGGTCAGCTAGTCTTAAATATAGATAAATACAATAAAACTAATGACTGTGATAAAGTTATCAATAAAATTCCTTGGTTACGTTTAACTTTGACCAAGGATTGCTTTCGCCTAAGTCGGCATTTTTAGGATAAAGCGCTCGTTGATCAAATTTAACCAAGTACCTACAACATAAACTATGAATTTTACATATAATTTTATCGAAATCATTATTTGTGCCGTATTATTTAGAAGTATCTAAAAAAAACATAAATATTATACAATTAATGATAAAAATTCTGTATTTGGCACGTTTGTTATTTGAAATGTTATTTTTATTAACACGTATTTTAAAACACAATACATAGCGAAAAAACGGCGGAAGAGAATTATTAAAAAATATTGTTCTTACGATTGACTTTAAAGATTTTTTTTTCATTAATTATTAATTTAAATATTTTTTTTCATAATACATAAAGAATCAGTGTTGTTTATTAATTGACAAATTTAGTGCAAGGAATTGACCCAGGACTTCAAACATTATATGTGAATGCGCTTTAAGAGATATATCCAATCGATTTCCCGTTTCAGGATTTTGCCCCGAGGGTAGTCGTCGAGCCAAAAACATAAGACCAGGAGTCTGGTTAAAATTCACAAAAATAATTGTTTTCGTCATCGCCGATAATTAAATTTAGAAAAATACAAAATGTTAGTTTAGTTTGCAAATTTTCGCTCGGATTTAGAATTTAAATTTGTCAAACTGCATTATGTTTTTTGGATTAATGCCAGCAATTCCATGTGGTGTAAGTGGATTGTTAGTCTTGGACAATCTCGCCTTATGCAAAATCTCCAAGATTAGAATTCGGAGCATTCTGTAAGAGAATCATCTATAAGCTCAGATAATGTTTCCTTGTAAATAATCTGACATCGTTCCCAAAATATTGAGATAGGGATGATAACAATTATATATCATTATTCTTATGAAATAGAGATGCATTTTGTTTGTATAAAATATAACCCGTTTTCAAATTATCGTATAAATAACTAGAATTTTAACCGGATTTTTTTAGGGATCGGGTAAGAATTTATTTTCATTATTTAAAAAAATATACATGTCCTGATATTTCAATTTTGTACACCTCGCTATTTGGATAATTTTGAATCTCCGCGTCCCGTTGCGTCGCTACAATTTACCGATAGTATGTTTTATTTTATACCTTTATATTATACTTATATATATAATTAAACTATAATTTATTTATTTTATACACCTTCACCGTAGTTGTTGAACCAAAAAAATAAAACCAACACGACATTCATTTTAATAAGCACGTGCACTGATTAGGACAAACATGCACTGATGAAATTATGAAAATATTATGTTGTTTGAGATAAAAATAAAAAAAGTAGAGGGGATGTAGGGAGGGGGTGAGCTTAATAGGTTTAAAGGGGTTCATAATTTAATCAGTGCATGTTTGACCTAATCAGTGCATGTGCTTATTAAAATTCATGTCGTGTTGGTTTTATATTTTTGTGCAACAACTATGGTGCAGGTCTATAGTGGGTTTTGCATGTTGGTTTGCATGTTGGTCTAATTGGTGTCCTGACGAAACCGGTAGACATAAAAAAGTCGGTAAGTGGTAAATATTTAATAACATTTAGTAAAAAATAAGACTTAGCATGACGTGATTAGATTTTACATTGCCTTTACTTACCATTAAGGAGATTATCAAATTAAGCAGAATAATGCACGGTAAATTTCTGGTGTCTTACTTTAAGCCGCCTCAGCTTCGCGCAAGGGATTTTTAAAAGTTTGAATTAAGATTCATATTTTGGTACGTACCGAGTAATACCGGGAAATTAAAAAAAGATATATATTTGGCTGACTAAAAAGTATGTGAATATTCTTTTATACATTAAAAAAACGGAAATTTTTAAGAGAAGGTAAAATAATTTTCAATATTTAAATAAAGGTACCTACTAAAAACTATGAAATATTTTAAAAATACAAATATTGTAGTGTCATCAAACTTCTTTTAATTTCGCGGAATTATATGCACATAATATACCTACATTGTTATTTGTATGGCACGTTGCGTCGTCATACTGGAAAGGGGAAAGTATTGTTAATTAGAACAAATATATTTTTATATAAAAGAACAATTCAATAAACTTATTTTTCTTTTTAAAAAGACGGGAGCATCTCTTTAAAAGAAAATCTTACAATTCGGTAATTTATAGAAATTACCTATTATTGGCTCGTTTTAGTAATTACAACACTTTTATAAATCTATGGTCATCTCAAAAGCAGACACAATTTATATTTACCAAAATAATTCTAACGTTGCTAGAATTCCATTCATGCGCTTTGTAGCTCCCGGTTCCGTACGCAATGTCGTCAACTATCAAATTATTTCATATTTAAATTTCGTAAATGGGGTCTCAAACTCCGACAACCCACGCGCTTTTATACAGTTATATAATCTTGCTCTGCTTTGTAAATTATAAAAAAAAGAGCAGGAAAAAGGCGGCTATCGCTGACTGTTACATGCTAAAAAAATTTCGGCAGGATTTTGGGCACTGTAGAATTTCGCCCCATTGAGCCTCTTCCTTATTTTTTTACTGTTCAGAGCAATCTAAATGTAATAAAGAAGAATCTGTAACTCAGAATAATACAACTAAAAGTAGACACAATTTACAAATATAAAATAATTATTTTTTTATTACTACTTATTTTATTTTTTCATTTTTTTTATTTTTATTTTATTTAGTTTTTTTATTTTATTTATTAAAAGAAAACAACAGCTTTTTACAACAACAACAAAAATATTTACAAAAAAACAAAATTATAGGCTTATTATAGTTTTCTATACATTACTAAATAGTATGTCAAAAAAAGAGCAGAAAGGCGTACCTAAATAGCTACTCCACATCATTCCATACGTAAAATATTACAATAATAATGAAATAATAAAAAAATAAAAGAAAAAGTTTTTTGTTTACTCGGACTTAAAAATCCTTTCGCCGGCGGATCCATACGGTGCAACCCCAGATCAGCCCCCCTTCCTTTCTTCTTTCAAAGCAGAGAAAATAATTGAAATATTAAAGTGTACAAAAAATAAAATATAAGGTAGGAAGGGTTAGACTAAATTATAATAATTATTTTCAATTAGGGTTCGGGCATTATCTTTACATTTGTTCAGAGTGAGGAAATATACGAGTATATGGATTTCAGTAAAAAACGTGTTATAATTATTTAGAATTCCGGGAGAAGATGCATTCTTAATATTATTCGTGCTTGAAAACCAACATGAAATAATTGGTGCAGCCGAGTTGTACGTTGAGGGATACGAATTTTTATTTTTTCAAGCAGTTGAGGGCAATCTATGTTTTAATTACAAAATTTGTAAAAGAAGACGATATCATTGATGATTCTTCTAGATTATAAGGTACCGATTTTGTGATGTACTCAAGCTTCTTCATAGTTATGGAAATGTAAATATTGACGATAGTTTAGGTGATTAAAATTTTTTTTCGAATTCTTTTAATTCTTTAAATATATTTGGAATATCGAGGAGACCAGACAGTTGAGCAATATTCGAGGATACTGCGTACATGTGCAAAATCTAATGTTTTTAGTGTCTGTGGATTGTTAAAAGGCTTACAGATTCTTATAATAAAGCCCAATGTTTTGTAAGCTTTGCTTACTGTCTTCTCTATATGTTCTTCATATGTCAATTTTTTATCCAAATATACACCAAGGTTACGAATACAGTCTGCTTCGGTAATCGTGTCTCCGGTCTACCCTAATATGTTTCCCTACTATGCGAAAGGTCTCGGATTCGATTCCCGACATGGTTGACGGGTGTTTTGATACTGGAATATTTCACGGTCCATGAACAGGCACCTATATCGTAAGATTTATCATCTTACCTCGGTGTAACAAAAAATGATCAAGATTTGCTTCGATCGGTGTACTTATGTGGTGGGCTCCCTACATGAAAAAATATTCAATTATCTCATCCCTTAAATTGGCTGGCTCAGAGGCGAGAGTCTGAACTCTCAGGGTCCCAGGCGACTGTCGGGATTCAATAACAACTTTCACAACCCCTACCCACCCCCGAATAAAACTGAGCGTTTGTCAAACGGGATTGATTTAAAAAAAACATTTGCATCAAAATTAATATTGAGTGTAAAAGGGCTTTACATTCCGACGGGGCCCGTATAATACTGGCCTGACATTTATTTATTTTTTGACGGACTTATGCGGTCCATTCTTACAATGGTAAGTACAATTTCTTATAATAAATACAGGCACTTTCAGAGTAATATTTTAATATTTAATTACAACAGAAACCTTCAGTATATCATCGGTGTTACCGTCATATCACCTCTAACGACCGCGATGCCGGTCCGTCCGTCTGTCACGTGACCGGTTGTTCTCCTTTTCGCCGCTGGGGGGCACCGCGGGCGTGATAACTAGTACCGAGTGATCCGTAGTATTAGAATATTAGCGTTCACAGCGCTTCAAAACGCTCGTAATAGTACTAATCGAATAAAATACAACTAAATAAAATTAAAGTTAGGACAAAAAAACTAAAATTACCACCTTAAGACAAGATCCGGTCTATCTTAGTGATTTTTGAATCTCTAAAGACCTACACCGAAGAAGTCCATATGACAGCAAATATTTAGTGGACGGTTACAGCGACATACTATGACTGATTTGTAAAAAAATTACCTGAAGTTAATAATTAAGATCAACATTCACAAGTGCCTTGCCTCGGGGTGATTCCGGTATTGACTACAAAGGAAGATTGTGTTCGGTACTGACTTTTTAGGTCTCGACGGGCGCTGCGATGCCGCGGTATCCCGATCTATTGTACGGTGGCCTGCTGCGGGTCCCGACGGGGCAAAGTCGTCGAGAGGGAGCGGCTCGTAGTTGCCAGAGGTTGCGGTGACGATAGGTGACGCGAGAAGTTGACTTCTTCGTGTGACATTGATGCGAGCGATAAACAAAGCGTCAGCGGTTGTCAGTCTAATCGGTCCGAGGTAAGTTAGTTTATCGACAATATTTGATGTTAGATATACGAGTAGTGATATATTGCGCTCACCATGCTATTAAGATGTAAATATGTTGTTGATACTGTAATGTATGATAAAAAAAAAAAAAGAAGCAAATCACGACACTGCACTGGCTAAAATACCCCGGTAGTGCGGTGAAATAAGCCACAAAAAAAGAAGGAGAAGACAAAGAAATCTGAAGTTCACTTCTTAGTCTAAGATGCGCTGTTTTAATTAAATAATAACACTTTATATTATGTAGTGTTATTTTTATATATTAATTCCTCTTCTGGATCTCTACTCTGTCGTGGCGAGAAGGCTCGAGTATTTTAATGATTCACCGAGCTATGCTGGCGGTAGTGTGAGGCTAATCACATTACCTTCCTAAAATTTATTGATTACAAAGCTTCCACAAAATATCTCGGACACCGGCATCCCTTAATCCCGACCCGGCAATCTAAATTGGACAACGAATTTTTAAAAAAACACTTCTATTCGATAACTCAGTTTCTGGTGCGAGAAAATCACTGAACGGAGAAAGTCTCCGAAACAAATCTGGCGAAGCCTTCACTCTGTTCGCGATGACTGTATAACAGAGACACCGAATACAGGCGCTACTGCTACTGATTTTGCCAACTTTTTTACAAATAAGGTCGAAAAAATCAGACTGGCATCTAGTTCAGGGAAAAAACCGTTTTTTTCAGCTGACGCCTCCCAAAAATTAAGTAAATTTGAACGAACATCTATAAATGAGGTAAAAAGGATACTAGATCCGATTCCAACATGGCTTTTGAAAAAATGCATAGACTTATTAGATCCATTTTTAACAGACTCATTCATTACTTCTATGGAGCACAGCATTGTTCCAAAAGCCACAAAGAAAGCGAATATAACTCCACTTTTAAAAGGCTTACAATTAAATGTGGAAGATCTTTTCAATTTTCGCCCTATTTCAAATCTTCCCATCGTATCAAACATATTAGAAAAAATAGTTTCTCATAGGCTCGTTAATTATATCGAGCAGAATTCATTATTTTCGGTAAGGCAATCGGCATACCGACGTTTTCATTCTACGGAGACAGGAGTGATAAGAATGCTGTCTGATATTATAACGGCGGTAGACTATGGTAATCAAGTGTTTTTGGCTCTTTTGGACATGAGTGCTGCATTTGATACTGTGGACCGTAACATTTTGCTTGAACATCTGGAAAAAACTTATGGTATCCGTGATCAGGCACATATGTGATTCAGTTCATATCTTAATGAATGAGAATATGCAGTTGTGTTCCAGGGTAATAGCTCATCCAACTTTAAGGTGTCTACTGGAGTACCCCAAGGATCAGTACTCGGACCACTCCTCTATCTCCTTTACACGAAAGATATGGAGAATATTATCAAAGAATGTGGATTGTGGTCTCACTGCTATGCAGATGATACGCAGATTTATTTTTATTGTAAACCGAGCGAGAGAAATGTGCTTGTTGATTTGATTAATGGATGCATTGAGAAAATAGGAAACTGAATGGCTGAAAATAGACTAACTTTAAGTTATATTTATTTTTTTGCATAGTAGTTACATCGTGTCGGGTGATTAAAATACCTTTGACCCTATTATGAATTCTAGGAGCCATAAAGCTAAAAGATTTTTGTCCGAAAGAAGTTTTCGTCCGCGGTACAATGTGTTTCTGTGACGTCACACTACGAGTTGATATATCGTGCGCTGTTAAGACGTGGTCAATTTTAATATTGTGATGATTAATTATTATTGTTTTAGCGTACAATTTTCCAACGTCCAAAACATTGAATTCTTTGAAGAGTTGCTTTGAAGGATAGCGATACGGTTTTTTATTTATTACTCTAAGAACAGACTTTTGACTCTCAATGAGAGGGTCGAGTTGCATACAGGAAGTGAAATATTCTGAAAAATAAGGTTACGATATAAGTTGGCAGAGTTTCGCAGTCGTTCCTCCTTCAGTTTTCATAAAATAGTAAGAGACTGCTGAGTTTGTAGAGCATCATCCCTGGCACACGCGTCCAGTGTAGAGTGAGTGTACGAACGACGTCTCTTTGTAAAATACTATTTCTGTTCATCGGTTTGAACGTGAAAATTTCTAGATACTTAAATAAGCCCTACGAACTTCGAAAATATGGTTGGCATTCCTATACACGAGTTCGGCTGGTCATCGCGCCACAGCTAGAATCAGCGGGTACGATAAAATAAAATAGAATAAAAACATTTAAGTTTGTAAGTGAAAATTCTTGATGGAAGTTCATTGTAATTTATTATATAAATAAAACACGAGTGATACTTTAATCCACAAATTTGGAATATCCAGTGACCGGTTTCATCGCTTTCGCGACATCTTCGAGACTGGTATCTTTATTAAAAAGTTAAATGTATTTATACAGAACAGAGGTGAGGATACATAATTCAAAGTTATATGTAAGTAAATTAAATAAAGTTATTTTTATCTTAAGGATCATTATCGACAAATTTTCTATGGTTTAAATAATGAATGGATATAATGTTATTTTAATGAGTTTAAGTATTTTATTTTATTGTTGGTGTCCCATCCTTCGTGTGTGTGGTTTTGTAAACGAAAACGACTGTAAAAATACATGCTACGTAGGCCAAACGGGTAAAGCATTTAAAACACGCATAAAAGAGCACATACAATCATGGTCTAATAATAAAGATAATTCAAATTTTGCCAATCATTTAATAGAAAACAAACATTCCTTCGAATTAAAAAATAATGTAAAAATAATTCATATTGCACCCAAAGGCCATAAACTTGACAAATTAGAAATTCTCGAAATTAATAGATTAAAAAATAAACCCGACGTAGAATTACTTAATGAACAGATAACACATGTGCATTCCCCATTACTTTACCCATTGTAATATAATTTTACTAATGTCTTTTTACCCTTTGTTTTTCAGAAATCATTATTTACAAAACCACACACACGAAGGATGGGACACCAACAATAAAATAAAATACTTAAACTCATTAAAATAACATTATATCCATTCATTAGTTAAACCATAGAAAATTTGTCGATAATGATCCTTAAGATAAAAATAACTTTATTTAATTTACTTACATATAACTTTGAATTATGAATCCTCACCTCTGTTCTGTATAAATACATTTAACTTTTTAATAAAGATACCAGTCTCGAAGATGTCGCGAAAGCGATGAAACCGGTCACTGGATATTCCAAATTTGTGGATTAAAGTATCACTCGTGTTTTATTTATATAATAAATTAAAATAGAATAGACTGATTAAATTTTATTTTTTTCATTTTATCTTTTATCAATCGGCAGGTCAACTCACGAACCGGTCAGCGTGAGCCCGACTAATCTTCACTCGATTTCTGTTAGCGAAATTTTCACCCGCGAGTGTAAACTAAATAAAATAAAACCAAAGAAGAAAATAATAAATAAGTTACCACCCATACAAATTTTACCGGACCGAGTGGATCGGCGCGTTACGTGTGAAACAGGCCCGTCCATGACAGACATGATCAATATTTTTTAATAATAATAATATGTAAGATTCTTGTGATGTTTTTCTGCGTCGACGTTTCGGACCGCGTTACTAAAATGCGATCCAAAATGTCGGCGAGAAGGAATATTAATACACGGCTCAATAACCGCTCAAATTACGGCTCTCAAAAACAAAGTTAGAAATATTGTAACAAACTACGGGAGAGTAATTAAATTTAAATATTTTAGTAAATCGCTTAGTGAATGTGCAAATGATCACAGGAAAACTTGGTAAATTTTAAACTCTGTATTGAAAAATAGTCATCAAAAAACTTATGCAATGCAAACTAACTCAATTTATAAATGAATCGGAACAAATAGCACCATCGATAGATTCGAAGGTTTTCACGGTCACTGTTATCAATATGTTTATTTTTTGGGTGAAACCGCGTGTGTCGGATTCGTTCTGACGTTTTGGCTACCATTGCAGGAGCCATATTTTATCATCACTCAGTTTACCCCGAAGAAACATATTAAATAGCAGCATCATTTAATGATTACTTCATATCGATTGGACAAGAACTACAATTTAAATACAATTAAGGCGCAAACAACAGCTGCCCAATTATTTTATTAGTGGACTCGCAGCTCACGTGGATTGAACTTGTTGAGCACGTGAAGGGCTCGTTAAGTGCTTCCAACGAATGCTTCCAGTTTCGCCGCTTCGAGCAATCTATTCTTCCATGGTCCTTTGGCATTTATCATACCTACGCTGTTTTTGAGGTTTTGCAACTGAGCGCAAAATTTCGGAGGTGCGGGTTATTCAGAATAGAGGGATCAGAAATGCGTTTCACCTTCCGTAGGATACTCACGTGAGGGACATTTATTTTGAAACAAAAATCATGCCCTTTGGCGTGGTTTCATATTTCAAGATAACCAGCGCCATCATTAATACAACTCTCGACTCGATACGCAGTAACATAAAGCCCGCTTTCAATGGAGACATCCATCGGTACAGTACTCGATCAAAAATAATATTTGTATTAGATCTGTAAAGTCTTCGAAGTTTGGCACTTGATTTTTACAGTACATAGGTTTTAAGGAATTTAATAAATTGCCACGAAAATTTAAAGTACCAATTTCAAAATACAGAAACAGGACGTGCGAATTGAAGAATTATTTTTTCCAGAAGTACTTTGAATAAATAATGTCAATTGATCCAGAGAATGCGCATCTTGAACATATAATTTTTATTATCTTACCGTTTTTGTGATTTTTGTAATTTTAATACTTTTGAAATGATTTTTAAGCTTTTTCGTACTTTTTTAGCTTGTATTATGTATATGTTATTTTAATACTGTTTTCATTCTTCTTAAACCTGTATTGAGTACATATGTTTTGTTAATTTTAAAAACTTTTTCATTCCTGTAATTTTTTTTAGATTTACACTTCTACTCGTTCAACTTGTGCATGCAATTAAAAACTATATGCACGCATGCAGTTGTTAAACTTTTAAATTTATTTTATCCTTTTTTTAAAATATATTGTTTTATGTACGAGTATATATCATTTTGAATTCATTTCCATAGCTTGTATTATGTTTATCTTCAAATTTTCGGAAACTTTTTTACACCATTTTAATTTTTAGCGTATCATAATTTCTATTCTGCTTTTGTAAGTAATGTTAAAGTTTAAAATATAAAAACATGTATAAATATATATTGTCATCTGCATGTCCCTTAATGAGTTTTTTACAAAAACTCCTCGGGAATATTATATAAAATTATGCATAGTATGTTTTAATTTAAATAAAAATTTAAAAATAAAAAAACCTTGGAAAACATCACAAAAATCGGAGAGGCCGTAAAAACTCACAAAATTTCGTTAAAAAGAAATAAATATATCAAAAAATCAATTTGTAAATAAAACGAATCGGAGCAGGTTTTCATTTAATCCATGCGCTATGCGCGTGTTGCAGGTGCAGAGCTAGAATCCTCGCCGCCCATGAGCATGCGCCGAGTGGCAGACGTGTTAGGATTGATAGTGTCCTCGAGGTAATTTTTACAAAAAAGGTGCAAATAAATTTCATAAAAATAATAAATGCAATATTAAATCATTGCTTTCATTTTAAAAACTTGCCGCGATAATTTTGAAAATTGATTTTGATATCCTATTATTTATTTTTTGTCGAGACATCAAATTATTCAATCAATACGAAGTTAGCAAAAGTAAAGTAAAAGCAATGAAAAGGTAGCAATAAAATAAAATATGTTCTAAGGTGCAATGAGTTCCCCGATATTGTAATTAGATCAAATGTACCTACGTGACAAAATTTAAACCAAAATTCAAACGGGTATAAAAGTGCAGTCACTTGATTATATTTCACTCGTGAATAGTTTTACAGCGAAAAGCTGACGTGATCGTTTGGACGAACCTAAAAAAAATATTTGTCGGAAAGTGAAAACGGTGTTTTAAAATGATTCGTGTTACAACAGCGGATTCAGCGATAGAAGAAGTGGCTATGGTGGATCTGAATGCATCGCCGAGTTTAATTTGGAAAGAAGTACTTTATTCGATGACATTTATATGTGCATCGATCGGGACTTCGTTTGTGAAGATAACAATTAAAAGAGCGGGCAAGATTTTCATGCTGAGTCATCTGATCTCTAATGTTATTTTCAGCATGTGCATCGGTGGGCTTTTAGGAAATCCTTCAGCCGTTCGCTTCGGGAAGCTGTTGGTCGTTTTCTTCGCGTGCCAGGCAACTTCTTGGACCTTTATATCTATGGACCAGGCGTTTTACGTGTTGAAGAAGAAAACTTACCACTCCATCGTCACCGAGGAAAGAGCTTACCTGGCTTGTGCCCTGCAATGGGCATTTTCCATCATACTCTCGTCTGTGTACTCGCATGTCGGTGAAAACAATTCAGCCATTTATCACGAAGCCGTTTCAGTTGACGGAAGATTCGGTGTCAAAGTCCCTTATGCTCAATTGATGATATTTGCTGGATTTCTTATGGTCGTTAATATCTTTTTCGTAATAACACTTCACATTATATTTTTGAATTACTACATTTTTCTCAAGCGTGTGAAACGGAGCGCGGAAGAAAATTCTGAAAAAAATGAAAACTTCCGCGTACTAGCGTGTAAAAAAGTTTTCAAATGTATTGGAAATTCTGTCGAAGCGTGTTATGTTGATTTTTTAGTTATCGGATATGTCGTTTTGTATACGATTTGTCTAATGAATTTTGAACATAACGATGAAATTTGTGAAAACTATGTTATGTGGCTATGTTTTGCGTGCATTACACTTCCTTTGATATATTACAGGCTTCATATGAGGGCCGAGGAAATAAATAAACTCAATCAGTTCGAAGATGCCAATAACATGCAAATGCAAGCCGTTGCTTAAATTTATCGAGTTAAAATCTATATAATTGACTACTTTGTTTACGCTGGTATTAAGGTAAAACTTTTCCTACGCTTACATCTTTGCTCAAAGTGTTTTTTTTAAACTTGAAGCTAAATTTTATAAGATTTACGTAGATTTTTTTTTAGATAAAAGTTTATTTGGCCTCAATACAACGGGATGCAGTAAATCGGTGTTTAATATAAAGGGAACGGGTATTAATTTTTGCAAGTGCACATATTTCGATTTTTCACTTTTCCAATATACCGATGCGGAAAATTATTGAAATTTAATTTTGATAAGTATTTTAAGTTCAACATTCATCGTCACTGGGTTTTCCTCTTTAAAGTAAAATATATAGAATTTAGTTTTCTCCGATTGTAGTATTCGCGTCACCTAGGTGTGGTTTAACCGAAAGTAAAATAATAATATCGTCAACCCTACGAAAGTCACGCCTCAATGTGACTCGAGCGAACGCGCGGGATATATGCGTCACTCGAGTTGATTCCGAAGTATAAAAAAGAAACGACTGGGTATATTTGTTTTTTCAGTCATTGAAATTATATTTTTTTCAATCTTATCGTAAGTCAAATTGCAAAAAAATATTTATCTGCCGCGTATTCGTTTCAAAAAAGGAAATTACCCATAAAACATTTTTGAACGCCAATTCGGGACGAATAAACAGCGATGAACAGTTTTGCTCGATGCGTTTTACCCTAGCGAGTTTTTCTTCTATTTGATATTGCATTCTCTGCCCAAATAGAAATGTAAACGCTAGATATAGAAATAGTATGTTATAGAAATCGTCTATCGGCACCTCGCCCTCGCAGAATTCGGGACCAGCGGAAAGTACCTCACTTGCATCATAAGCCCTTTTCTACGATTCGGATCGATAATCCCGTTCCTCGAAGAAATCTCGGTTGTCATCGGAACTCGATTCCATTGAACGAGGTTCCTCTTTGTCCGGTTTACGAAGCCACGGCTCAATTTGAACTTCTTGAGCTTTTATTTATAGATTCGCTGCACAAAAAATAGTTATTTTCTTATGGTAAATGTTTATTGTTCAATATGTAAATATCCCGTTCTCCCCGCTGCAATATATGTACGTATACCCATATATTTTTTATTCAAATGCAAAGATGATTTTTCTTAATATTTTCTCATTTTTATTATTTTGTGTTAAATACATGTCTGTTTTGATATTATGTACAAATGTATGTAAAACATGTAAAAATCTACAAGGCGTTTAAATCAATAAATAATATAATGTCAAACAATGAATATTGTCAGAGCGGTAAATATTGATGTATTTCAGTGAAATACATGCATGATGATTACTTGTTTAATAATTACAGTTGTTATGCAAATTGTCACAACGTTTCAATTAGTTGTAGAAAGACTACTTAGAAATTGTTAAGTTTATTTATTTTTATTTAAAAACATATGTCTAACATGAGATAAATTTAAAAGTTAAACTTTGTAGAATTAAAAATTTGTATTTTTTAACTATGATCATACAATTTTTGAGTTATCTCTTTATGAAACTGATCGATCGATATGTCCAAACATCTCCCGAGAACCCACTCTGAGCAGGGAACATGGATATTTTTTTTAAGCACTTGGAGATTCGAGTAACAATCGTTTCAAGTAATTTTATTTTTATGGTAATGGGTGACGTGTGAAATGCGTGGTTAAATCAACAAAAATAAATAACGGCATTGATCTTTGTAATAAGTTAATTTTTTTGTATCCCTTTTAATTTGTGTATTATAATTGCGTAAAATAAATTATGTTTTACAAAAAAAAAATGTATTTATTTTATTCCCATCAGAATTCGTTTATATTTAAAAAATAATCGGCGTGAAGGTATTTATATTTTCAAAACAAATTTATAAATCATGTTTGTGAATAAAACCATAACTGTATTTTTCTCGAGTAGAAATGCATCTCCAGATTGGAACTCCATTTATCAAATGAAACTCATTAAATCTTGAATGGGTTCAACGGAAGTTATTTTTTTTTTAATTTATAAGAAAAACAACAGAAGTTCTATAAATATAAAAAAATAAAATTAAAAATAAAAATGTTGACCATTTCATTAATTGAAAAATATAAAAGTACTGAAATTCAAATATAAGAATTTTCCAGTTGTGCCGATAGTAAACTAAATAGTGCGAATATTGCCATGATTCTTTTTATCGATATTTCTAAAGCATTTGATACAATTAATCAAAAAATACTGATAAATATCCTGAGAAGCATTTGTATAGGTGGAAACTCAATTAATGTTATGAGAGGCTATAAAAAGAAGAGCGGTTTTATGTTTGTGTATGTTTTATATGTGCGTTCATGTGTGTGCGTGGATAGCTCGGAGTGTGCATTCGGTATTTTTATTTATTTTAATTTATTACCAACGATAACCTCCTTGGAAAACGCAAATGTTAACAATTATTGTTTTTTCACTTGAATTTCTTATTTATTTTTTATTTTTTTGACACATTTAATATTTATATCTTTTGCATGATTTATAAAAACTGAATTGGTCTTTTTATGTTAAAAAAATGTTATTTTTAATACTCATTATGTATGACTGTATGTTTTCTGAATAAAACAAAATAAAATAAAATAAAAAAATAATAATAATATGCTCCCGATATGAACGTTTTACGGTGGTTAAGAATTCTCCGTTCGTTCTAGCACGAATTGAGTTCTTGATGTGTTCCTTAATCCTGATGACGAACTTATGAGTTCGTCATCAGGATTGAACGAACTCATAAGTTCGTCATCAGGATTGTCCAAGATATGTATAAAAACTAGTAAAAAATTGTAGTCAACATGGACATAATACGAGAATATCAGACAAATACCATATACAACTTTCTAAAACAAGACAAGGACAATCAAGACTAATGAACCAGGGACTGAAATTATACAATAAACTACCAGACAAAACTAAACAAAAGACTCAGACAAACTTTTCAAAAGATGTAAAAAATATTATTTTGAACAACAGAATATAAATGAAAAATGTAAAATGAATGTAATAATCCGTAAGGGTATATAAATAAATTTTCAAATAAAAAAAAATAAAAAAATCTTAAGCATTCTATTTTGCGATGTAACCACATTTTAAAACACTCCAGTTTATTCATAATGTTCACTTTCAAAGTTCAAGTCTCATAGCCATACAACAATACAGACCGCACATAACACTTTACCGATCTTCGCTTTATTTTCTAGTTCAAATTATCAATGCGGAAGAGGGATTTTATTTTGTTGAAAGCAGCTCTCGCTGCCTCAACTTCGCGTTAAATTTCAATATTTGGGTCAGGGGTCTCTATTACGACGCTACCGAGGTTCTTACTTTTATACACCTCTTCGATGTCGCTACTCTTTAACTGGAGAGAAAACGCGGAGTAGCCGAGTCGGCCAAACTTAATCCATTTTGATTTACAAAAAAAAAAATGTTAAACCCAGTTGCTCGCCAAATGCATCCACACTTTTTAACATCTCCCTAAGATCGGTAATGGTATACCATTGTCATGTCGGCAAAACAGTTTTGTCGCCCTACCAAATATTGTCGATTACAACCGCACTGATCTTCAGACCTCGCGAGTTAAATAGCGAGGGAGACAATGGACGTATTGTGTCTGATATTTTGTTTCCGCATCTGATTTCAGCAGTTCGGTCTCAGTGCGAGTTTCGGATAAACGGTTGATCTTCGTACAAGAAACTCGACCGACTGAAGCCGACGGGTTCTCGCAGAGCTCGGATCTAAAAGCAAAACAAAAAAATTCCCTTGTTATCATAGCGTTTTGTAGTAAAATTATGATGTCGTTAAAAAAGTTGATAAATTACCCTCAGCATTTAATAAAAATTGATGTGAGGTCGGACGATAAACCTATGTTTCTCGGATTGTTATTTTTTATTATTTTTTTTGTAACAAAAACACTCACACACAACTCTAATTTCATACCTATAAAACATAATGGAAGTATATTTTTTTATAAAAATACTTCAATATAAACCAAAAGAAATTGTCATTATTATAAGATAAAAAAAATATAAATTTTGCGATGGTTTCTTTAATAAGTAACCTTTTTTTAAGAAGGAGAATGAGCTAATGAATCGGTTAATTTATTGCTACCGTTTAAATGAGTATTTAGTCCATTAAACATTAAGCGTTTTCCCCGAACAGCTTTATTTGATCTAACTGACTATTTAGCTTGTACATTGTAATTTAGTTTAAATCTGAAACATGATATCGCGGGCCTATATGAGCTCGTAGTTGCGGAAATGCAAACATCATGTGCCACCGCGACGAAGAAAATAAAAATAAGAGATCAAATCATCATTAAAAAATTAACCCGCGCGTGGACGAAGAGAAGAGTAAAAAGAGTCAACAAATATCGCGAGTAATTTTAATGACTGAAGGAATTTTCGATAAGCGGTTTTGTATTAATATCAATTCTTAACAGCGACAAAATGCGAAGTATGCAAACGCTCCGAATCAGCGGATAAGATGGTAGAAATCGCACAACAAATTAACTTTTTGCATTATTCGTGCGCAACAGGAGATACGACGGATAGGCTCCCGAATGAAAGAATAAAGAGGTTTCGGTTTTACAAACGGTCCAGACGATCAATGAGTTAGATGTTGGCGTCGAGATAGCAAATGTTAGCGCGGGAAATACAACTGAATATATATACATTCTCAATCTTGAGACAATTTTATTCAAGTCTATCCAGCGAAAAAAAACATGCGGTAAAACATTTTCACAATCTCGACGATCTGTTATCGCCATTTCGAGTGTCGGTCCATAATTGTGCCTAGATTTTTTAACCGTGTCAAATAAATTCCCGTCAAATACTAAAAGAGTAACGGTTAAAAAAATTCACGGAGATTCGTCTTCGGATACTAATTATAAACGCTGGAGATTTTTTAAGATTGATAAATAAGCCGTTATCTCTGGACCATTGAGAAACTAAATTTAAATCCGAGTTTAGTGTTTTAGTAACATTATTAAATTTCATTACATCAATTTGCAGGTAAACTTGAAGGTTATCGAAGGTCGGTGTAAGTTTGAAAGCGAGTTTTTAGGTAAATAACCACATGCACATTAACTTTCTTCCAATATACATTCCAATAACCTGCAGGCAATACAACATCTAGATTGACCCTGGAAACTCAACCTACGTTGAATCGACGAATTCGCGATGGCAAATACGCTGCCTCCTTTTTCCTCGCATGCCGATGTTCATGTCGTCGCTTGTCAACCCGGTGCTTTCCGTTATCTTTTGGGAGACAATTGTGTTTACAGTTTTTCGAAAAAATTCAAATCTACTCGTCAACGTCGTTTCGACGAATGCTTAGGATTTGTGTACATTTTTGATGACAAGTCGTAATATTTTTACTCTGTTTCGCTACGCCTGTGGCGATATCGCGCGTTTATTATTAGAAGATTATGACATCAGCGAACAGGGTGACAATGTGGAGATTTCTGATTTGGAGTGATATTCAAGACGACTATGATCCGTCCGACAGTGAGGAAAACCAACCAAATGCTCGAGGACGATCTGGATCACTGGAATATGTTTTGGAACTACGATCACAGCCTATTCTATCGGAAGACATCTCCGGTAATTTAAGTATCTCGACTTTATCGCGAAGTTATATCCACAGTCGGAGTCGACACGTTCATGTCTGGGCCGCGAGTAAAGGGCGTACTTCATGCGGAGCAGCTGCAATAAATATTGTACGAGTTGCCAGAGGACCAGCTCGTGCAGTAAAGAGTATGATAAATTCATTTTTATTATTTGACCGATTCGTGACCGATCAGATATGAGAAGAAGAAGAAGAAGAAGAAGTTGCTTTCGCAACATGTAGAACCATAGAAGCCATGGCTCAAAAATTGATTAGAAATTCACACAATGCCAACGCACATAAATAAATATAGCCGCAAAGAAATATGAAAGTCAAAGCGATAGTCAGTCGACGTCCTGCGATGATCTTCAACCTTCGGAGGCGCCAATAATAAGACAAATAAGACAATGTTGCGCTTTGTTTCTATAAAAAATGACCCATCAAACCATTCTTACTTTAAATCCTATGTTTAAACTTATGTTACACTGCTGCACTTAATGTATTACCGATAAACGTGAACCGTAGCCCGTATGGCGTATAAATAAATAAAATAGATTTTCGCGTAACTTGCGCTTCTAAAAATCATTTGTGCCTTTTTTTAGAAAAGATAATCTTATGATTTTAGTTCACTTAACAAAAAAAGGCAATTTAACCTTTATTTTTTCAATAAGTATAAACACATAAAGTCATATTCTCCATGTTAAAAAAATTAGTGCCGTAATATTTTTTTTTTTATAAAAATACGTTTTTGACTAAATTTATAAAAATAAGTTTTTTTAATCAATTTAACTTTTGCTTCATATTTGTGTCTAGTAAACGTAACAAAGACATATGTTTTTGATTAGAAATATCCATCTCTAAAATTGTTCGTCGAATCGACGAATGGTTAGGTTTAATGGGGTACGCGCGAACGTTAGGTTCCCAGGGTTGAAAACGAGCACTTTACTGGGCCACTTAGACTTGCACTTGATAATACCGGAAGCCAGCAAGCGTACCATTGCCATCGGTGAAAATAAAACAATCATATTAGATGTGCAACGACTATATATAAAATATATAGTCGTTGCACATCTAATATGAGCCATGGGACTCGGAGTACATTTTGAGAAAATCATCAAAATGCGACTTTTTAGAATAAAGTAATAATATTTTAAATAAATATATAACTTTATTGAAGAACACTGTATTTATCCTACTTCGTATGGACACAGAAGTGCTATTTTTGGTTTACTT
Source organism: Micrasema longulum (assembly GCF_059751315.1). Taxonomy (NCBI): domain Eukaryota; kingdom Metazoa; phylum Arthropoda; class Insecta; order Trichoptera; family Brachycentridae; genus Micrasema; species Micrasema longulum. Next base: position 182,708 of record NW_028278210.1, read on the forward strand.
TTTTTTAAAATCGTTTTTATCGATTTTCTCAGAATGTGCTCCGACTCACATGGCCCATATTTGATTCGATGTGACGATATATAAATATTCTGACAACTGTATGAGATGTAAATTCAAACTGATATATTCACTATAAGCTCAGTTCAAAAGTCATTAATTTGGAAATCCGAGTCACAGGATACCGCCTCAAGGTAATTTTCCATTAACTACTTTGTTAATCTTGGAATATGTTTTATTAAACTACATTATTAAAACATATTCCAAGATTATAAAACATATTGTTTAATGAAATGAATTGATTTTTATAGCATTTTTATCTACGGTAAACACGCTCAATAGCAAAACTGCAGTCCGGAAACGACGTTTATAGGAAAAATAAACATTGCAGTTGTTGAAATTTCATAATATTTAAAGTTTTAAGCTCACAACGAACATCGCTGAGAAAAGTAGAGACACGGCGGATAGAGAGAGATCAGTAAAAACAACATTTGCAACTCTCGTTACATTACTTTGTACATACACCTTCATTCCCGCACTAAAATTTTGAAGCCTACAGCACTTTGCATACAACGAATCGGCACACTTAAATGGTTGAATTATTGAGTAGTCTCCAGTCTCCACTTAATCTCAAAGCTTGTAATTTCTCTAAAGATAAATAGGACATTTCTATAAAAATAACGGAGAATTCTCGTAATAGAATTTGGACACGTCACGTTTGAAAATACCTAAGACGAAGCAATAAGGAAATATATATTTGTTTATATTTTTAAAGTAATAAAGGTCTACAAAATACTGTCCAGTAAAAGAAATATTTTTTTCCTTATTAGTAGCATATAAAATATTTTTAAATTTGTAATTTTGAATTCCCGCAAAAACGGTCATTCAACTGGCCACGCTCCTGATACGTCGCGATTCATGTTTATTTGTTCCGGACCATTCAAATTTGTTTTGAACATTTTTACGAATCTCGACGTCACTACTATCAAGGCCGAACGTTTTTCTAGTGATATATTTAAGAGAAATATATTTTTTTAATTTACATACGAAATCATTTCTTTACAATATGAATGATGATTTAAAAAATAAAATTTTTTATCTATTTCATATTTTTATCGATATTCGTAGTATGTAATATTTCCCTATTAACACGAAACAAATAATGCCTTAATAAAATGTTTTTAAGGTTAACATATTACAAAACAATTACTTAGTTTGTTAGACCCATTAGCGGTTTATTCACTCTCTTGGTAATCATCGGATTGGACGCAATTATATGTTTTTTTTCTACCTGCTGCATGTTTCTAGGGTAAATTGTACCGGCAATTGTTTTACATAACTAAGAGGAAATAAAAGATCGTTCTTAACATATCTAATTGAATTGCCTAGCTTGGAACGGGGTATGTACCAGTGGCAAACGATGATTTTATTAACAGGTAAGCTATAAAAAAATATAATTTATTTGTACCTACATACTAGGTTCATAATATAAGGTAAGTTATATAATATAGGTACTATAAATTGCTATTTTTTCTGTGGTTCTGTGTGATACAACAACTCGCATCTATGAAATCAACTCAAATGACGTAACTTCGTGATATATTATATTGTGTAGCTATATTATCCATTATTATATCATCATTCCATGTCAGTTCCCTAGTTGGAGCATATGGTGTCCACGAAAATCCTCCAGGCATTTCTGTCAGCTGCCAGCTCTTATGCATCTTTCTAAGTCAGGTTTGCGTCTCGTAGTTCTGATATGAACTGCCGACAGACAGTCAGCAGTGGACGTCCAGGACGTCGAGAACGTAATGCCATGCAAAGAAAGCGAGCGTGGTTAAGGCTCTCATGAGACATCCGCAGTACATGGCCTAGCCAACCGTATCACCGCCGCTCGATAACAGTTGTCACTGGAGTTTGCAGCGTCCGTTATCTTATTACTTTATTCCGCACAAAGTCAAACCACCGCACACCCAAGATTCTTCTGGGACACCTATTATCAAAACTCTGTATTTTGCTGTTTTGGGCCCTAGTGAGGTGCCATGATTCGCATCCATAGAGGAGAATAGGTGTTATGCAGGCGTTCTATAGGCGGCATTTGGTTTTTACTGAGTAAATATCTGATCTCTAGACAGCCTCATACTGTTGAATGTGGTGCCTGCCATTGCTGGCCGCACCTCAGTTCTTTTTGACAGCTCCCATTTTCTGTAAAATCAACTCCCAGGTATTTGAAACTCTCGATCCTTTTGATGATTCGGTTCGACTGAGGGATTTTGGGCATCAAAACATGAAGAGTTACACAGTAAATGAGTTTTTGCAATATCGATTTTTAAACCCATGCATACGGAGTACCTATTTAGGGTATCTACAGTGGCCTGAAGACCCGTGGCTGAATCGTCAATTATAACCACATCGTCGGCACAAGTCACAGAGTTTTTGGGGGGAGGAGATATATATTCCACGATCAAGTGGAATGGAATTCCTTAGGATGAAGTCCATGAGGATAATAAAAAGGAACGGTGCAAGGACGCAACCTTGACGAACTCCGTCGAACTCCTCCGAACGCAGTCGAACTGAAGGCATTCGCGGACGATCTTTTCTTGACAGCCGTGGCAGACAATACAATAGAACTTGAGAGGATGACAGACAATGCACTGAAGATTATCACATCATGGGGCTCAAAAGCTAAACTACAATTCGCCGAAGATAAAACCAACGCAATGTTTATAACCAGAAGAAAGGACCGCCGCCAGCCAGCCATTCATATGAACGGAGTTCAGTTGAACTATGTGGACCACTTCAAGGTTTTGGGTCTTACCATAGATCGCAACCTGAATTGGTCCAAACACGTTGACGGTGTTTGTAAAAAAGCCGCAGGTATTACAAACAAACTCGTGAGAGCCGCAAAACCCACATGGGGTGCGTCGCCGGAGGTTATGCAGCAAATATACGTAGGTGCTGTAGAGCTTCTGATTACGTACGCTTCAAGCGTGTGGGTGGACGCGGTCAGCAGGAAAGTCAACCGGAAGAAATTGAACTCCATCCAACGACAAATAGCCATCAGGTCATGCAAGGGATACAGAACAATCTCCTTGGTATCAGCACAGGTTTTGAGTGGATTCATGCCACTCGATCTGAGGATCAGGGAGCTTGCAGAAGCATATAAGGTGAAGAGGAGCCTCACCTTGCAAGACTTGCCGCTGGACAGATTTTACCAGGGAGTGGGAGACAATCTCTCACTTCCTCGTCCGGCGGAGCGCTATCCGATAGATCACGGCTACGATGATCAGGTTCTGCCTGGGACGGTGCGGGAAGAGCTGAGGATCTACACGGACGGCAGTCTCTTGGACGGCAAAGTGGGTGCAGCTTTTGTACCTTACGATGGCATCAGAGAGCTGCCGTCGAGAAAGTTGAAACTCGGCAATTTTTGCTCCGTGTTTCAGGCAGAACTCTTTGCGATCAGAGAAGCCCTGGTCTATGTTTTGAAGAAGCCACCAAACAGATGGAAGAAAATAACGATCCTGACAGATTGCAAATCTGGAGTCCATGCAATAACTGACCGAAATTCGGTCAACCCTATTGTAATGGACATAAGAACAGATATCCAGAATCTACGATGCAGACACCAGGACGTGTACATCGGCTGGATACGAGGACACTGCGGAATCCTTGGCAACGAAAAGGCTGACAAAAAGGCTCGGGAGGCTACGCTTAAGAAAACAGCCCCCGATTTCGCCAATTTTCCGCTCAGTTATGCCAAAAGGAAAATAAGAAGCAGGACCCTTCAACTCTGGAACGATCGCTATTTGTGTGAGACAACCGGAAGTGTAACTAAAATGTTTTTCCCTACAATTTTTCATGCCTATGATTTCAGAAAAATGCAAAATGCTGGCTACGAGCTCACCCAGATGCTTACGGGCCATGGTGGCTTCATGAGCTACCTGCATCGTTGTAAGCTCTCAGAGATCGACAGCTGCCTATGCGACGATGAAACTCTTCAAGATGTCCCTCACCTGTTGATGCATTGCCCCCTTTTCAGCTTTCAAAGACAACAGCTGGAGGCGCGATGCAGAGGCCTGGGTGAAGATCTATGCGACATCCCATCGGTGATAGGTAATAAAGAACTCACACGAGAGGTAGTATCATACATGATAAATATAGCGCAGGAAATTGGTAAAATAAACCAAAGTAGGGAACAAAATGCCGAACACTCCTCTAGTGGAACGGAAGGCCTGTTGACTACTGCCAACAGGCCGGCTTCTCCTGAAGAGTTTTAAGTGGTTTCCTCTCCACGTGAGCAAATGCTGAGAAGTTCCTGATTAGCCCACATTAATATATCCCTCCTGATCCCAATAGTTTAGATAAATTTTAAGATATTTAATTGCAGAAAAATCCACTTTTTGAAATATAAACCTTGTATATTATAAGCAAGGTATTATAAGGAAATATAAACCTTGTATATTATAATTAAAACAACTCCCTTATAAAAAAAAAAAATTAAAAAAAACTCCGGTGGTGACCTCAAACCGATCAGTGACAAGATCGTTGGTTCTGATTCAGCATTCGCTACTTGAGTGGAGGGCTTTGATGAGACCTGTTTTATAGGCACCCCATATGATTCTAGTATTTTCTAGAATGTAGGTCTGTGCGGACTATTAATCGCTTTTTCGTAATCTACAAAGCACATAGCCAAGGAACTTTTTAGTTCTTTGTTCTCTTGTAGAATACATAACTTATACAGCGCCATTTTCGTAATAAAATACCTCAAGGGCGCTTTACATAGTGATTCTATTGTTAAATTAATTTAATTGAAGCTTTTAAATTTGTAATTTAATTTAAACAATTTATTTTGCTGTCACATGCTACGGATTTATTCAAATAATTTAGAGAACAAGTGGGTTGTAAGTTTTTCCCGAAACATCACTTCACTTTCACAGCCTCGCACCTCTGCTAGGAGAGCATTCCATGCCATAGGGCCTGCGACCGCAAATGCGCGTTCACTAAATTTAGTGCGCTGTTTGCGTAGAGGTATAATAACTTTTCCTCTCGCCGTAGACGTAGCTGATCTAAGCGTGAGACGCCTGTCAGCTAGTTTATCTGGAATGCATAGATCCCTTAAATATTCCGGAGCAGAGTTGTGCAGTGACTTATACATAAGCCAACAGAGTTTGTATTCGACCCTCTGTGGAAAACGTAGCCAGTGTAGTTCCCAAAGTAGTGGAGTGATATGACTGAACTTAGAGATTCCGAAAATAAGTCTCGCTGTGGCATTCAATACAGATTGTAGGCGAGTCATTTTGTTCTTTGGTAGACCTGCATAGATACCATTACAATAATCGACTCTAGACACTACAAACGCATTTATTAATTGACGGGCGGCATCAACCGGCAAATTTTTGCGTCTGCATTTAATTTGTCTCAGCTGGTAGAAGCATGAACTCATCGTTCTACTAATTTGAGCGTCAAGAGATAGGTCAGAATTGAGTAAAACTCCCAGTAGTTTAACGGTGGGTAAAGCGGTACTCCCTACATTGGGTAGAGCCGTATCCTGGATCAAATTCTGTCGTCTGGCTGAAGCCACCCACAGTTGTTCAGTTTTTGATGGGTGTAATGTTAGTCCGTTTTCAGCCACCCAGTTTCCTATTTTCTTGATGCATCCATCAATCAAATTGACAAGCACACTTCTCTCGCCTGGTTTGCAATAAAAATAAATCTGCGTATCATCTGCATAGCAGTGAGACCACAATCCACATTTTTTGATAATGTTCTCTATATCTTTAGTGTAAAGGAGATAGAGAAGTGGTCCGACTACTGACCCTTGAGGCACTTCTGTAGACACCCGAAAGTTGGTTGAGCTTTTACCCTGGAACACAAATGCATATTCTCTTTTATTAAGATATGACACCTGTCATTTATTAACTTAGGCTGCACATAAACTCGTAATCCAAATAAATCTATTAAAAAGTGTTATTTCGCCTTGTCATCTCGACTGCACAAGTTAAATAGACTCATTTTAATCATTGTTCTGTGTAAAGTTATTATCTTCGATTGTCGGAGTAAGTCTCTGATTTAAATCTATCGAATAAAATTTTACACGAAAACATCAACACTAAATTCTACTGCCATTATTATTATTGTTGCAATATGAGTTCCACACGCAGTACCCGCCGTCCCGAAGGCTCGGAGACAAACCAACTTAATTTTAATGAAGCACTTAATGATATGAAAAAGTGCTCTCAGGAGAAATGAATAAAATTTATGAAAAAGTTAAAGATATCAAAAGCAGTATAGAATTTTGTCATTCAATAATTGAAGATCTCTCTAATAAAATCTCAACCTTGGACGAAAAATGTAAGGGCATTGAAAATGTCAAAGAAAGAGTAAATTTACTTGAAAAAACTGTAGTGAACATACTTTAATTATTCACTATCTTTCGTGCAATTTCTGCCCAGGTTTTTGGTTTTCTAGAGATAAAAATTCAGGGCCAAAGCTTAAATAAGTACATATTATCAGAATGTAACTGGTTTGCGTTCAAAGACGAATGACTTTTATCTTAATGTGACTAATAACGACTATGATGCTTTATTTATAACAGAAACGTGGCTATTCCCTAATATTCACAATTCTGAACTATTTGACGACCGTTACCAGGTTTACAGGCATGATAGAGAAGGTGACAGACGTTGTGGTGGTGTAATGATTGGATTGAAAAAAGAATACAAAGCTTTTCATCAACTTGTATGGGAATCATCAGTTGAAGACATATGGGTAACATTAACTATTAATAATAATTTAAAAATTAACTTATGCTGTGTCTCTATTCCACCAGGCGTTAACCATTTATCAAATCGCAGCGTATCTTGATCATTTTATGTCACACATAAAGTAAGGTAATCACTCCTACGCTTCGGGCGCTAATCCGGGGACAGTGAAATATTTCAGTGACCACTATAAAAACGAACATTTCAAGTTGACCCTCCCAGGAATCGAACTCGGGGCTTCGAGCGCGGTAGCCGCGGTAGCGCGCCAGCCACCACCCTACGAGGCGGGGTTACCTCCGCTTGATTTCCTTTTTCGGGTTTTTTACCTGAGCGTAGCCATCGAGTCGAAAACGCGTGTCCAGAATTTTGGTTTTATTTCGCACACATAACTGCATTCTTCATGCGCCTGGACGCAGTACCTATATATTATGATAATTCTGTACATCTTATGGAAAATAAATGTTAATTTATGACTTACTCCTGATTTTCACAATAGTGAATCACAATCCACAAAATAGTAATAATTTACGAGTATTTTATTTTTTTAACACTTCTTAAATATCATTTTAACAATCATATTTTTTTTTTATTAGTGATACCGTGTGTATTGGATTTGTTCCGACGTTTCGGCTACCGTTGCAGGAGCCATCTTCAGGGTAAACTGAGTGACAACTATTCGAATAATAATTTATATGTTTAAGTACTTTTAATAGACACATTTAAATTGAAGATAATTTGACTTTTATTAGGCAACACGGAAGCTCGACAAGTGATCACAGTTTATCGCGATAGAGTGTCGGGAGACTGTAGAAACTTATTGGTAATAAACATACACGAGCCAATAAAAACAGACTGCTTTAATACGTGCTGAATGGAGAATATCAGGGCTTACAGGATTCGAGGATTGTCAGTCGCTGCAAATTTTGCGGTACTGAAAAATGTTTTTGGCAAATATTTGATATAACTTATTTCCTTTTATGAACTCAAACACAAATCGTCATTTGTTTTTCTATAAAACTTAATTACTGTTTTTATTTTCTTTGAACCGTATATTTTTGATAGAGCAATAAAATAATGGTAAAAAAATAACTTAATAATACGATAGGTAATATATTAACTCATAGTTGAATAAAATAAAGCTACATTTATTTTTTTACTAAAAACTTTTAATAGCATAAAAAAAACAATACATAAAATGAAAAAATGGAACACTTAAGGTTGAACTTGCCAAAAAAGAGTCTGGCTCATGTGATTGGCAAGTTTACAAAATAATGTTAAAATCCAAAACAAAGTAATACAATTAATAAAGAAATAAACAATTTTAAAAATTGAGAAAATTAAACACTATTAAAAAAAATAAAAACACAAACTTTATAAATTCGTATTCACAGGCACATATTAAACATATTTATTTTCAAAATACGGTTAATGTTGATTATGTCAGTAAGCTTTTCTTAAATTTTCCGTAATTTATTTCTTGACGTAGATTTTGTGGTAAATTATTAAAAAGCTTCCGTCCTATATAAGTATAATGATGTTTGGCTGAGGTAGTTTTAATTCTCTGTAAAGCGAGGCATCCTGTTCTTAACCTTCCCGTAATACGGTCCGATGGGAGGCTCTCCTTATGCACCTTGAGCATACAACACTTTCCGCAGATATCTTCCACTCTTAAAACATTGAATTCCTCGAATAGTTCGGTAATTGAGAAGAAGGATGGTTTATATAATATTTATTTTTTTTTAATTGTAGAACATTTACGGTCTAAAATGAGCGTTAAAAGTCCCTTTACATCCAACGATTGCATATTGAATGATTGACTGTACTAGAGCATAATAAACTGTTTTCAATCGATCCGTCGATATGACACCTCTGAGCTTTGAAAATAAATGGAATATTTTTTTTAGTCTTTTGCACATTGAATCTATTTGTTCTTTCCATTTTACATTTTGGTCAATTATTATTACAGATATTTTACCTTAGATTTTCCAGTCAGGGTAACACATTGAGAAGGATAGTTTGTATGGTCCCCGCAGTTTTTGTCGTGAAATTTTTCGTATATTTCTATTGTTTAATGTGAATGCAAGGTAGTGGGATTTTTTTCTGAATTCATTGTCAAGTAACTTTGATCCAATCACTCTTTAAAATCGTTTTAGTCTATATTAGCCACTTTCTTAATCTCATTCCATTCTCGCATTTTCATTAAAAATCATCACAGTATCATCAGCGTAAAAAATGACTTCGCCTTTAAGTGGTAAATTGAACATTTTATTGACATAGGAATAAGATAGTGGGACCTAGAATAGTACCTTGTAGGATGCCAAAGCAGAAAGCTGAGTTCCTCGATGTTTTATTTATCCTGGTGTACTGGATTCTGTTTTTCAAAAATTATTTTAACCACACAAGAACCGTTCCACCAATCCCATGAAATTTCAATATTTTTATCAGTCTGACGTGTGATACACCGTCAAAAGCTTTTTTTAGATCTACAAATATGGCAAGTATCTTATAACCCTTGTTCAATGAATCGCATATTATTGACGTTAATTTAGCTATCGCGTCTTGAGTGCTTTTATTTTCTCTAAAGTCATACTGATTACCGTAAAGTATTTTATTTGCTTTAAGATAAATTAACAATTGGTTTTTGACTACTTATTCAAAAACTTTACCAGTATTTGATATAAGAGAAATTGGACGATAGTTGGTAAGTTCTTCGTGGTCTCCGTTCTTATATACTAGGATTACTATTGTTTTTTTAAAGTTTTTTGGTAAAACTCCATTTCTCAAGCTCGTATTTACAAAATGAGTGACTGGTTTACCTATAAAAGGACATAAAGCGTTGATTAATGAGACAGTTACATTATCGAAACCTGGGCTGGCAGAGTTTCTTAGTCTATTTATATGCTTTTTAATTTCACCTTCTTCTATTTCAGCAAAAGAAAAAAAATTTACTTTATTTACACTATTTTCGAGAACATCCTTTACAAAATCTAGATTAAAGTGTTTCGGTTCCTTACCTGCCAGAATTAATCGATTATGAAGTTTAATTTTTTTAATTGGATAGAAACATCACATTTTCTTTCAATTATGTCGTTTATCATTTGCCAATTTTTTTTTATGTCATTATCACTTTCTCGTATTTTTTCTCTAAAATATGTTTCTTTAGTCCGTTTAATAATTTTTGTTAAGTGTTTCTATATTTTTTATAAAATTATGATCATTTTAAGTTTTTTGGACATCTTTTAAAAAGTCGAAAAAAATGCTCTTTTTTGCGGATAGAAACAACAGTTACATGGGTAATCCATGGCTTTATTTGTCGAAATTTAGCTTTTATTTTTAATTCGGATTGAGTCAAGTCCGCTTCGATATAATTATCAATTGTTTTTTTCAAATGACATCGCACAATCGAGAGCATTATTAGAAGATAACGTGGATAACTAGTTTTCGTTTTGTATGTTTTCGCGCAATTTTTCTATATCAATCTTACCTGTAATTTTTAATATTATCCCTTTTCTGACTTGTACATTTTTGGCCGAATATTATAATAGCAGGGTAGTGGTCCGTAATGTTTGTTTCCCGTATAACGGTTTCTATTTTATCTTTATTTTTGTAATTTGTCTATATGTGATCTAAACACGAAGAAGTTTGTCCCGGAACTCCTCTTGTAAAATTTTCCGTGCATGGAATAAAACTTAATTCAGCCAGATATTCAGATATTCCTCTTTGATTTCGCTGCTGTTTTTATCAGTAATATTAATGTTGAAATCACCCATCATTATTGAAGGATATTCTTTGTTATTATAAATGACCTGTTTTAGTTTCTGAATAAATTGAATGTGTTGTGATTTGTGTGCGATATATTGCAAATATTTGTTAACTTTTACTGCCTATTTTGATTGAATTATTCAATAAAAACAATAAACATGCCACATGTAAGTGTTTATCTAATTTTAAATAGTGAAATAAATACCTTTTACAAAAATACAATTTCAAAGGAACCGATAATTGACTAAACCTCTTACCTTAAAACCTGGTCTTTAGCACACAGAAACGCGGAAGCGAAGCGAAAACGGACCGTACCTTACAATTCAATTCCGTATCGCTTTCGCGTAGGACGCCCATGTAACCGGTAGGCCAGATGCGAACCAAATCGAAGCCATTTTATTCATTGATTTTGAATCTTTAAATATGGAACACATTTGAATTAGTGTTTTTAAGTCAGCCGAGTAATCTCGTATAATCCAGTAGTAATAATTTTGGTCAATAGAGGCGCAACTGGTCGCTGTATGGAATAAAGGAATATGATATAAATTTGCTTACCCAAGAAAAGTAATAAATTTTTTTGGTGAGGTGTTTTTTCCTAATAATACTGTAACATAAAACATTACTTTCGATGTCAAAAAAATATGGTAAGCTGCATGTAATCGATTATAAGGAGCATTCGCCCCTGCTCTTTCCTGTACCCTTTTTAATTTAATAACAAGTTTTTTTTTTATACTTACGCACCCACACACACGCACCCTCTCCCTCATTCATTCACACATGCACATGCAAATGCACACTCTTCCTCATTCATTCACACATATACACAGCCACATATACACATACACATACACACCCACGAGTGTGTACGTGTACGTGTACGTGTACGTGTACGTGTACGTGTACGTGTACGTGTACGTGTACGTGTACGTGTACGTGTACGTGTACGTGTACGTGTACGTGTACGTGTACGTGTACGTGTACGTGTACGTGTACGTGTACGTGTACGTGTACGTGTATGTGTATGTGGATGTGCATGTGCATGTGCAAGTGCATGTGCATGTGTATTTATAACAGTTTTTTTGTAAAATTCATATTATTTTGGAAATTTTCAAGGGATGCGCCGCATCCACGGTATCTATGGACGGAACGCCCCTGCTACATGTTAGACCTCTCGTTAGGATAGACAAAATCAACGTTTCGCTGCACCATTTTCCGCACCTCAAAACTGAACTGATTTTGTTCGTTCATGAGAACATCTATAAATGTAGAGGAAGCGAAATCGAATGCAAAGATAGAGTAATGTGGCGTTTTATCCTCTCTGCCCACCCTTACGGGAAAACGGCGTGAATTTTGTTGATAGTATTGTAAAAAAAACATTTCTCTAGTGCCATAATTCAGAGAGAAAATACGTGAATACGTTTGTATGAAGAAAAGTTAGACCGCGTTTCCTCTTAAGATTAAACATAATTAAGTATACTTACAAAACCTTCCTAAAAAATCTTTCGTAAAAACCGTTTGAATAAACGTAAAAAAGATGTTGTAACTTTTCATCAGTGAGCGGGTACTTAGGTACTCGTTTATGATTGAATTCCAGAACTTGAAAAAATTCAAAATTCAAGTACAAAAGGACACCTCGCCAAAATGTGTAAACTGCGCCGACGGTGACGAATTAAACGTACATACGGCGTTTTTTCCGGATTGCCCAGTAAGAAAAAGATGGAGCAGAAAGCGAGAGCGAGAATTCAATATACTTGCTAAAATTAAAAAATGGGATTTGGATTACATCGAAGAGACTAATCTAGCATACGAGCGCACAACTAATTTTGAAGAATGGATAAAATGGGAAACGAATACTCGCAATCTCTAATGTATTCAATTAAACGTTGGATATATTAAATATACTTTTAAATAGCTCGTTAGAAAATATTGACGTCATAAGTATTTGTAAAACTGCAATAACGGACACGCACTCGACGCATATCGACTTACATACGTTACAGGGTTATAATATGTATTATTACTGCCGACTAAATAAACGGAAGGTGGAATATTACTCTTTGTTAAAAATAATCTTGAATTTATGGAAAAAAAAATTGATTGCACTGAAAATGTTTTTGAATATGTGCGGTGTTTATTAACATTAGAAAATGCCAAAAAATACCACCTATATTCATTATACCGTCCACCAAATACAAATAAAATGTTTTTTATAAATAAAATCGAAAATATTTTTATAAACATCGCGGAAAAGGACTCTATTATATTTCTCAGAGACATCAATTTAAATCTTCTGGATTGCAATGACGTGTCTATTTTACGATATGAAAATATGAGGACCGTCTTCGGCATGACAAGATGTATAAAAGACGTAACGAGGGAGGTGGTCGTCGTCGATCGCGGACGGAGGACAGTATGCTCGTGCCTGGATCACATCTATGTTCGCGACAGGGAGTTCGTGGATTCAGGGAAAAGTGTTTATGATGGTAATATGGAGGAACACTACCCGATAGCTCTTATCATTCCTGAAACTCCAGCGATGGAAGACGAGAGTGAGCAGTCCTGACATTTTACTTTTCTATCGGATAAACTAATTAACCGGAACATCGAATTGATAAATTGGGAGCAGCTTCTAGAGGAGACTGGATCTGTTTGTTTGTATAGTAAAATAAATGAAAATTTTGAAAAATTTTCTTTGAAAAATACAGAAAATACGGTTAAAAACTGTGGAAGAAAAATATGGACAAATTCTAATTTACTCTTAAAAATAGAAATAAAATATGCACTTTGGAACATATGAAAAAGATCACCAAAAACGTATCTTTCGAAAGGGAATTCAAAGCATATGGAAATAAATTTAACAAATATGTGCTCGAAACAAAGAAAAACAATGAAAATAACAGGTTCTTTACTTCTCCTACTCGGAATGAAATTAATAAAGTATTAGGAAGAAATAACAAAACTGATTGTGACGCAGTTTTTAAAAAATATTTGTAAATAAATTTGGTTATTTTTTTGAGGTTGCGGCGAAAGACTCGCTGCACGAATGCACTATTGAAACCAGTGAAATCACGTTTACACCAAAATAGCATTCAATGTATTTGCCTAGAGCCAGTAGCGGCGTTAGGGTAGGGTGCGGTTGGGTGACCACCCAGGGCGCCAGATATAAAGGGCCGCTGAAGGCGCCCCATTTTATCCACTCGCTCATCGAGCGAGTCCAAATTACTCGTGAATTTCCTCAATCTAGCGACAAACTCGTTATAGTGGCCCACGATGAGACTACAACTACTACAAAAAAGTCATTTGAAGTTGAATTTTTCGACAGCCTTTTGGACACTACCTTAATTTCACTCAATAAAAGATTTGAAAAGTTAAATGAGTACTCAAAATCTCGGTTCATAATAAAAAAGATTCTGGAAAAACCAGACTTTCTCAAACTCGGTGGTAATTTCTAATTGAAATTAAGATTGTAGATTCTAAATCCAATATAGATGGTTGTATGTTGTGTGTTAAATTCATAAGTCTGAAATCATTTTTGCCTGATCAGAATGTGGTTAATCCTGTCATTGTTTCGAATTTTATCAAATATCGTAACTTACAAGAATTGTACCCAAATTTATGGATAGCGTTGCGAATGTTGATCACTATTACCTACCTGTAACGATTGCTAGTGGGGAAAGGAGTTTTTTAAGCTTTAGCTGAGAAAAGCTTATCTACGATCGACAATATATCAATCTAGATTCACAAACCTGGCATCTTTGTCAATCGAAAATGAAATTGTGGAAAATATAAACTTAAGTAGGTACGTAAAAAAGAGATCATCAATAGAAACGCTGGAAAAGTAAAATTTTATTAGTATTTTTTTAATAAATGGTTATTTCATTATAAACCTTGCCTTTTTTCGTATGGGTCTAAAGAGGTGGAAGATAGGAGGCGCCGTAGAAATCCCGCCCAGGGCTTAAAACTTCTCAAATAATATAAATTATAAGCTCAATAAAAAATTCTTAAACGGCCGGTATTGACAGTATAAGAATGTGCGATATCAAAAAACATGTCTCGGTATTAGAACCTATAATAACATACCTTATAAATATTATTTTGCAGACTGGTGATTCCGGAGATGCTTAAACATAGCATAGTGAGACCAATTTACAAAGGGGAAGTAATTATTGTAAATAATTATAGACCATTTTCACTTTTACCTGCCATTGAAAAATTTTTAGAAAAATATGTCTGCATTTATTTAAAAACGTTCAACATCATTGATCCTTAAAAAAAAAAACAGTAGCGATGACTTGCTGCAGGATTTCGCAGATTTCATCAATAACAAATGAAATATTTTGCAGCATGCCACTGTACTTTTTATTGATTTCTCAAAAGCTTTTGGCACTTTATGTCATTCTAAATTAATATGTCTTTTAGAGTCAATTGGTATAAGGGGTAATTTATCAACTTTTAAAAGACATTATTTAAGGGGGAGGAAAATGAGTATAAAAATAAAAAAAATCATTAAGTCTAGCGAAAGAATTATCTGGGGTGTCACAGGGGTCTATTTTGGGTCCTAAATTCTATATAATTTATGTATCAATGATTTGTAACGTTTTCAAAGAAGTAGGAAGATTTATTTTTGCGGATGACACCGCACTAGTTATTTCTAATAAAAAAACTATTAGAATCACGAGAGATATTGCAAAGTGATTTCAATAAATTGTTAAATTGGGCTCATGACTATGGTCTCAGTATAAATCCAAAAAAGACTAAATGCTTATACACAAAATCTCCTCATGCCAAAAATTATGTTTTGCCAAAAATTATTAGTCATTGCACAAATTGCTTGCATGATGGTATCTCTAACACATGTAATTGTGAACTCATTGAATTTGTGGAAGAGTACAAGTATTTGGGTATTTTTGTAGATCATAATTTTAAATGGGATCGTCATATATTTAAACTTTGTGATCGATTGCGGACTCTTGTGAGTACTTTTTAAAAGTTATCTTTTATTTTGCCCAAAATCACTCTAAAACTTATTTACTTTTTTTGTACTTAATAAATTGAAGATTTTATGAGCTATAAACCTTCTCGTGGCAAAGATGTACATTTATCTGAAAACCGCACGTAAATCGGTCTAGTAGTTATTCAGTCTATTGAGGACAACCATTCGAACAAAACCTTTTATAAGTATACGAGCTGAACCCGGCAATGCTTTGCTATTGCTAGATTTGAGTTCTCAGTAATAGATTAAATGAACACAATCGAAAGTTTGATGTCAATCATTGTATTTAGTCCATATTAGATATGTACGTATACATTGTTATTTTTGTGTTTCGGGTTACATAAATTGTGAGGACGGAGAATTTCGATAAATATGTGTTCGAGCATTGTTTTCCTGTCACTGTCTTGCAGATGCCTCCCGATACTGTGTAAAAAAGACAATTGTATGTCAGACCTTTCGTAAGAATGGACAAAATTGACGTTTTGCTGTACCGTTTTCTGCACCTCAAAACTGAACCGATTTTGTTATTTTTTTAGACAGAGAATCAAAAAAAAAATACTGTATCTGTATGTTTTGCGTATTTCGAAAATAGTTATATTTGTATACCGTGCGCCGTGCGCTCGAAGACAGCAGACAAACTGTGCTTTTTTACGTTTTCGAATAGTTCTAGTTCTCGTAATAAACCATTTTTTTTAAAACGAAACAATATGGGGAAACGCCAATGGTTAATATCTATAATATGTAAAAAAGAGCCCTGCGCTGGTTTGGATTGTGTAGAGCGAATGGACAACGAAAAAACGTCTAAAAATATATACAATGCTTATGTTCATGGATGCAGAAATAAAAGGAAGACCGTGAAAGACATGGCATGGCCAAATCCAACAAATACTTGAAAAAGGACATGGTAAATGTCGGAGTAATCGGATCTATGAATGTAGAGGAAGCGAGATCTGAATGCAAAGATAGAGTGATGTGGCCATCTTTCCTCTATGCCCACCCTTACGGGGAAGCGGCGTGATAGTTTGTTGTTGTTGTTATTGTAAAAAAAACATTTCTCTAGTGCCATAATTCATAGATAAAATACGTGAATACGTTTGTATAAAGAAAAGTCAAACCGCGTTTCCTCTTAAGATTAAACATAACTAAGTATACTTGCAAAAAAATACTATAAAATCTCTAGTAAAAACCGTTCGGATAAACATAAAAACATAAAAAGATGTAACTTTTCGTGAGTAAGTAGACTAAGTAGGTACTTGTTTATGATTGAATTCCGAATCTAAAAGTAATATGTAGATATTTAAATATTGCATTTAAGTAGGTACCTATCTAAGTACTTGTTTATGTTTGAATTCCAAAACATAAAATAATCACTCATTTTCAAATAAGGAATTTTTTTAGCAAATGTCAACTCTGCTCGGGGATGCACTCTAGTCAGGAATGCGATTTTCAAAAATGTATCAAATGTTAGTTGATATTATTTTAGTATAATGAAAAATCCAGTAAAAATAAATAAACGGTTAGAAATTATAAGGATTTCAATTAAATAATCTGATTGGGATCCATAAAAAACTTAATGCTGTCTGTAAACATTTAAAAACAACCTTTTTTTATACGCAGAAAAATAACCTTCATCCATTTTTTTGTGTACGCATTTTCAGTGAATGCAATCCTGGTAATAAATACAAAAAACATTTACGCTCCTAATTTTTTTTGTACTTAATAAATTTAAGATTTAACGAGCTTTAAACCTTCTCGTAACAAAGATGTACATTTATCTGAAAACCGCACGTAAATCGGTCCGGTAGTTATTCAGTCCATCGAGGAGAACCATTCAAACATTGCCTTTTATTATAAGTATATTTATATAGATTCAAAAAACCTATCTTAATACTTTAGCCAATTTTGATAATGTTCAATACGCTGTCATGTACAACTATTTACTGTATGATTTATGATATAAAATAGCACACCGCGTAGAGTGGCAATGGCTCTGGAAAAACATGTCAAATACGGATTTTTTATACCCAGCAATGACAATATTTCTGAAACTGAAGAAGACACTCGGAAGAAAATGTAGCGTTTAGGTTCATGATAATAATGAACAAGAAAAACTCATGGCAATATGCATATTTATGTCCAGAGCTGATGTGCTGTGAGAAATTTTATGGATATTTTCGAATGAATGTTTATACTTTTGAAAAATTACATAGATTGTGAAAACCGTTCGTAACAAAACAGCACATGAACCGGAGAAAGAAAAACTATTCTATTTTTCGAGGTACCCAGTTTTATTTCACTGAAAATAATTTTTGCAAAAGACATAATCAGAAGAATCATTCGTGAGATTGGTTTTTATATTCAATAAATAATCATTCCCATAGAGCTTATGCATTTTTTTCATTTAACATTTAAAAACACAAGCGAACCATAGGAAATCTCTCGATACTTACGAAATAGTGACGGTCGCTCGTTGAAAAAATTCTGGTCCGCTTTTGTTCCGCGTCGTGTGTGCCACTAGGTACTTGAAAATATAACCGAGTGAGTTTCGCTATTAATCCGTTCGGTTTGGTTTCGGTTCACTTTCGCCGCAGTGCAGTGTGCCAAATACGTCAGAGGAGGAGATTTATCGATGGATGTAACAGACGCCCCCCACTCACCAGCCCTGCTTTTCATAAAGCTAAGTTTAAAGGGGAAGAATCAAGTTATGGGGATCCATCACAAAAAAATACACAGGTTGCAGTGACGTCATTAGCTTATTTAGCATTGACGCCAATTACCGAGAGCAATAATAAAGATCAATGGCAATATTTCTTCGTAATTCCTCCAAGCCCAGGTCTCTAGTGGCGGGATATAAGGTCCCCCGAAGATGCGATTACAAAGCATCAAATTCACATAAATTGTCAAACCATTTCATATCAGGAGGTGAACCTTGTTGTGAAGTGATGACGGGACCCGCCCCAAAATTTTATGAGAGAGATAAAATTAAAGTAACTACTTATGTTCACTCTGTCGCAATGGGTTTTCTTCCTGAGACTGGTTCTGCATATAATATTCTTGAAAAGGATAGGTATGTACTTTTTACCTCATCTGCAATTAAAAGAATTTGATATATTTAAATCTTATATATTATATTTCTAAAAATGATTGATTTTGTCTATAGTGAACGAGTCCGTTTTACTAGGTCCGGTAAAATAAGGGTTGGTGGATCCTCACTTACGAGTATCATTTTCTTTTTTAGTTTTATTTGTTTAGCTTCTACTCGCGGGTGAAAATACTGCTATTAAAAATCGAGTGGAGATTAGTTGGCCTTATGGTGTACCGTTTCATGTGTTTAACAGCACACATATTTTAAGGGGTAACTACCTAGGCCCTTTTTTCTGTTTGTAAATTTGGCTCTAATTTGTTTAAAATTAAATAAATTTACTGAGTTACGCACTTTGAAGTTAAAAAAATGACAGAATTACGCATCGTCTTTTTTTTCTTTTTCACCCTTCTATCCTCCACTGCTGAATACGGGCATTTTCCATATACTTCCATTTTTCTCGGTCGGTTGCAACTTGCAGCCGTACTCTCTACAGCGGCTATGTCGTCGTAGACTCTAATACAACGCTGGTTCAAATTATAACTGACGCCGGACCCGCGGTAATCGGATCCATGTACGCGGAACCGACCTCGGATGTTACTCCCGCTCTGGATAAACTCAGACTCTTAGGAGATGTTCCCATTCTCATAGGAGGTGATCTTAACGCCAAAAATGTGTGGTGGGGAAGCGCGAGAACGGACAGAAGGGGCGAAACAGCTGCAGATTTTTTATCTGAACTAAATCTGCACACCTTAAATGAAGGTAATCGGCCCACTTTCGAGGCCTTTCGCGGTCACCTTCACCTCAAGAGCGTTATCGACATAACATTCTGCTCTTCAAGTCTGCTAGACACCGTCGACAGATGGAGAGTGGAGTCTAACAATAACCATTTAAGTGATCACAATCCAATTTATTTTGAAATTTCAGCCAGAATATGGAACCCCACAGAAATCAAAACGGCCATTTATAACAACAAGAAGGCCAAATGGGAGAAATTCTCGAAAGAAGTTCAACGTAAATTAAAGGAACGTAAAGTATCACAGAATTCCTTCTCCGAAGTAAGCAACTCGCTGGATTTGGAGAAGAAAATCATTTTGTTGATGGAAATTTTAGACGAATCGTGCAAAGCAAGTATACCAATCAGGAAACCCTTTAAAAGGCAACCCTGTCCTTGGTGGAACGCTGAGCTCGATAAACTAAAAAAAGAAGCTAGGAAATGTAAGCACAGGCTTCAGAACTCAGGTACTCTCCGTAGAGAGACTAAGACACTTCCTGAGTATCTCGAAGCCAAACAAGCCTACAAAATCGCCATTGAGAAAGCAAAAACGGAATCCTGGAAAAATTACTGCGGCTCTCAGAACAGAGAAACCGCCTGGTCTGCAATTCACAGAGTGCTGGTCGACCGGAAAAAGACCACTCCATTAGCGACGCTAAAGGATGGCAGCGAATACTTAGCTTCGGCTGAGGAAAGCGCTAGCCGTCTATTGGAGAGGTTTTTTCCGGACGACAATACACAGCAAGAGACTCGTGAGCAAATTGACATCAGGCGGAGGGCGGAAATCATACCCTACACAGAAAGCGATCCAATATTTACGGTAGAGGAGATTGAGGATATAATGTCAAATATTAATCCGGAAAAGGCGCCCGGTGAAGACTATTTCACCGCGGACATCTGCCTTCACTTCTTCAATGTGAACAGGTCGCTGGTACTGGGTATGTATAATGCATGTCTCAGAGTGAGCCACTTTCCAGCTCAATGGAAAAAAGCGAGGGTCATTGTCATACCCAAACCGGGAAAGGATGACCTTCAAGATATTAAGTCCTACAGACCGATTGGACTCATCTCGGTATTTGGTAAAGTACTCTAAAAGTTGATGATCAATCGGATCAACTGGCATTTTCTGGCATCTTGCAACTGGCATCGCAAAGGTAAGTTGAGTCAAAAGCAATACGGATTTACACCCCAAAAATCAACAGAGGACGCTCTTAACGCATCAGTCAAGGTAATTAGGACTTCACTACAAGAAAAGAAATTGGCCGTAGCGATCTCGCTCGACATAAGAGGAGCCATCGATACTGCTTGGTGGCCATTTTTAATGTGCCAATTGAACAGTAAGAAGTGCCCTTGAAACTTATTCTTGCTAGTGAAGAGCTATCATCAACAAAGAAAAGTCATATTGTCGCACTTTGATGCCACCCTCGAAAATGTGTAGTTCAAAGGATGCGTTCAGGGATCTTCCTGCGGATCGAGCTTATGGAATTACATCTTAGATGATGTACTCTAGAAGGACTTGGGGCGGGAGTCGGACTGAGGGCATTTGCGGACGACCTTCTCTTGACTGCTGTGGCAGGCAAAACATCAGAACTTGAGAAGATCACAACCAATGAGCTGAAGATTATAACAACATGGAGCTCTAAAGCCAAACTCTAATTCGACGAAGACAAAACCAACGCGATGTTTATAGCCAGAAAAAAGGACCGCCAGCCAGCCATTCACATGAATGGACACCAATTGAATTACGTAGACCACTTCAAGTTGTTGGGTCTTACCATAGATCGCAACCTTAATTGGTCCAAACACGTTGATAGTGATTGTCAAAAAGCCGCAGGCATTACGAACAAACTCGTGAGAGCCGCCAAGCTCACATGAGGTGCGTCGCTGAAGATTATGCAGCAAATATACATAGGCGCTATATGGCCTCTGATCACGTACGCTTCAAGCGTGTGGGTGGACGCGGTCAGCAAGAAAGTCAACCGGAAAAAACTGAACTCTATTCAACGACAAATAGCCATCAGGTCATGCAAGGGATACAGGACAATCTCCTTGGTATCAAAACAGGTTCTTAGTGGATTCATGCCACTCGATCTGAGGATCAGGGAGCTTGCAGATGCATATGAGGTGGAGAAGAGACTCACCTTGCAAGACTTGCTGCAGGATAGATTTTATCAGGGAGTGGGAGATTATTTCTCACTTCCAGATCCAACGATGCGCTATTCGATAGATCACGGCTACGATGATCAGGTTTTGCCTGGGATGGCGCGAGAAGAGTTAAGGATCATCACAGATTGCAGTTTATTGGACGGCAAAGTAGGTGCAGCTTTTGTACCCTACGATGGCGTCAGAGAGCTGCCGTCGAGAAAGTTGAAGCTCGGTGATCTCTGCTCCGTGTTTCAGGCGGAACTCTTTGCGATCAGAGAAGCCTTGGTCTATGTTTTGAAGAAACTACTAAACAGATGGGAAAAATTACGATCCTGACAGCCAGCTTTTTGCATTCTCCTGAAATCATAGGCATGGAAAATTGTAGGGAAAAACATTTTAGTAATACTTCCGGTAGGTTCACTCAAATAACGATCGTTCCAGAGTTGAAGGGGAGGACAACTTCTCACTTGAGCAGTTGAGAGTGTAGAGGCCATGGAAAAGGACTGATTGGGAGATCAGCAAGTGGTGAGTAGCACAGTTTTTCATACTATTGAGGATACAGATGTAAATGTGGGAGACATTGGACCCCGGGGAAGAACGGACCTATACACGGTATGACGTTCGTTCAGTTCATGTTTTGCACGGTCAACTTCTTAGCTCGGGTGCACAAATCTTGGACAGATGAAGATAAGAACACTTTGCGATAAACCAGTGTACCACAATCCTAGCAACTTACCGGTGGCCGGGCGCAAGGTGGTACAAGAAAAAGTTGATGATTTGCTTGCAAATGGTATTATCCGGGAATTAGAGTCCGATTATGCTAGCCCAGTGATACTGGTTCGGAAGAAGACAGGCAATTACAGGTTATGCGTAGATTATTGAGCCCTTAACACAAATACAGCTAGAGATAGGTACTCTTTGCCCCACATTAATGACCAGATTAGTAAACTCTCAAACAAGTTGTACTTTACCAGTTTAGATTTGACACAAGGATATCATCAGATTCCCATGGAGCAGGAGTCAATACCGAAGACAGCATTTATAACACCGGGTGGGCAGTACGAGTATCTACGCATGAGCTATGGGCTAGCTAACGCGCCATCGGCATTTATGAGAATTATTAAGAAAGCTCTGCAAAAGACACCTAGAGAAAACATCTTTATTTATATGGATGATATCTTGATACCGAGTAGCACTTTAAACGAAGAGCTAATTCTACTTAGATCACTACTTGAACTCCCGAAAAAGGCAGATTTGAAGGTAAATTTGAAGAAATGCTCATTTTTAAAGACTCAGATAAACTACCTGGGTCATGAAGTCACGCAAAATGGAGAGGCCCCTGGTTCTGGAAAGATTGCAGCGGTTGAGAAATACAAATCCCCGGCGAATGTGCACGAAGTGCGCCAATTCATAGGCTTGATCAGTTACTTTCTAAAATTCATAAAAAAACCTCGCAAGCATAGGTCGCCCTCTTACGGAATTGACAAAAAAAGGATGTTACCTGGACATGGGGAGGTCTACGAGAATAAACATTTGGGACACTGAAAGAAAAGTTGGCATCATGACCAGTCCTAACTATTTTCGATAGTGATCTTCCAACCGAATTGCACAAGTAAACTGATGCAAAAGCAAAGGTCCAAGGAAGCGATTTCTTTTCACTATGCCTACACCGGGACAGGCACCAGTTTCAAGAATCGTTATGTCCTCACCCAATGAAACAGTCCCGCCAGAGACAGTGGACTGTTCCTGTGCGAGAACAATATCTAGATTGTACCTTTCAAAAACGCGTTGCAACTCGAGGGTTGCGGCCGCGGATCCGGCCGGGTTCACCTGTCCGATTCTGAGTCTTGAGGCCATTTACAGGCCGTAATCGGTCATTCTAATATATCTCAATGATGACAAACGTCAACAGATGAAAGAATCAAAGGAATATAGATGTTCAAATATAGGCAGAATGGTGAATATTACACAGCGTCTGTGGCTACTTAAACCAGCCAATGACTGGTCACAAGCCCTATGGATGCTTATACTTCTATATTCTCTTCTCTAAAATGTTCTTCATCTCTTTTGTATTATGTCAATTGGGATACATATTTTGTTTTTTAGTATAAATTTTTTGCCAAACTCTCCTTTTCACCAGTCTGTTTTTTGGTTGGATGAAAGATATCGCTTTTAGCAATTAGTTCGCCAAAGTGCTTATTCATCAAACTCAAGAATTTAAATAAATAAAAAAAATACAAAACAACACAAGCACTTAAAAAAATGATTTTGTGAAATGTCTAAATAATCAGCGTGTGTGATTATTAACGTAGTCATAGCAATGCAAATAAATACACAGGAGCAATCTTATAAACCCCGTAGAATAATTGCACTTAATAATATAAAAGAGTAAGAAACCTTTGTGTTCACAAGCTAGCGGTGTTATTTGACTCATTGAGTGCTTTATCAACTCGCTACCTATTGAGAATGTATTGAACATTGTAGGAGATTGAAATGTTTATCTTCTTCGGTCTAGAGAGAGGTTCGCCAGTTGCAAAGTAAATTTGGACAGCTGAACTATTTCAAAGATTCTTTAAAGTCCTCTCTCTTCAAGGCGTACTTATTTTATTTATTTATTATGTCGTCATACTGTATTCATTTAACAAAAACCGATTAAAGAAGGATTGCATCTAGATTTGAGGTGCACATAAGTAAATAATAATTGATTGAAAAACAAACACATCGATAATGTTTGAAGACCTATATTGTGTATATTTCTGTGTTCACGTAGGTTTTGTTCGTGAAATTGAACCTGAACCCTGGACGACTATTTTCGATGACGTATTTACGTCCGGATATTTATCCCAAATAAGAAAATTGAATGAAGATGATAATTATATAGAGATAAGTGCGCCGAGGAGCACGACGAGTCGTGTAACGGTCGACGAGTTTGCCTAGCATTCTTTACGTTCTGGGTTTGATTCCTGGCAGAGTAGAAGTAAAACATTGTTTTTTAAGATTGATAAACTGCGATATTATTTCATTGTTGTTTCAATGAAAATGAAATGAAAATTATAGCTATTACATTTGTGCAAATTGAATCTGTAGACACGGGCAGATTCCAATAATATGCACATATTAATAACTTCAATATTGATATTCAAATTATATTTTATAGAATAAAATATGTAATATGTTTTCTTTCCATACCATTTTTTTAAAGTACAAAGTTTGCCTACACATTATAAATAAATTACACAAAACATTTTTATAGTTTATAGAATTGACATTACATTCTTGATTGTAATAATAAATAACTTTTATGATTTCACATTTCACACTGGGGCAGAATTTCCCAAAAAAAACAGTTATTAATACTCCTTACTCGGGGCCTAACATGTCCTCAGGTCATCTTTAGAAAGTCAATTCTACTAGATTGAGGAATATCCATCTCTCCCTCCCAAAAATTACGAACTAGAGTATGCCGATGATGCGGTTATAATTGACGATCCAATCTGGGGTCTTCGGCTCACTGTAGAAAGCTTAAATAGGTACTTTTAAAAACCTACGTACGATGTTATACTTCGTGTCCTGATGCTCAAAATCTTCTGACACTGTCAAACCGAATCTTCGAAAAGGTCGAGAGTTTCAAATACCTGGGAGTATATGTTACATAATACGTCAACTTTCAAAAAGAACTGGCAGTGCGGTTAGGAGTAGCAGGCTCCACATTTAACAGTATAACAGCTGTCTGAAGATCGGATATTTACTCAGTGAAAACCAAATGTCACCTATATAACGCCCGCATAGCACCTATTTTTCTCTACGGATGCGAATCGTGGCACCTCACCTCACTAAGGCCCAAAACAGAAAAATTCTTAGTTTTAAGAATAGGTGTCTCAGACAAGTCTTGGGCGTGCGGTGGTTTGACTTCGTGAGGAATGAGGTTATATGAGAACGGACGCAGCAAATTCCGGTGACAACTGTCATCGAGCGGAGGCGATACGGTTGGCTCGGCCATGTACTGCGGATGCCTCATGAGAGCCTTAACCGGGCTTCTCTACTTTACGAGGCATCAGGTTCTCGACGTCCTGGACGTCCACTGCTGACTGTTCGTCGGCAGTTTATGTCAGGACCTCGGGACAAAAACCTGACTCGGGAAGACGCAAAGGAGTGAGCAGCTGACAGAGATGCATGGAGGCTCTTTGTAAATACCATATGCTCCAACTTGGGAGTGGACATAGAACAATGATGATGATATATATATATTTTATTAACAATTAAAACATTAAGACAGATGATCCAATCCATTCTCAATACATTACAAAATATACAAAACAGATTGAATAAATAGAAAAAAGAAAAGAAGGCTCGTAAAATGAACACACATATTACAATTTGGAAATCGCCTTCCCGAGAAAAATTCCACTGTTATAAAATATGTCAATATCCGAGGTGATGGGATTGAATCATACGATCGCTCTACCTACACCTACCACCGGCACAACCACTGCGCAATGGCAGATCAGTTCTGCATCTGCGGTAAGTAGAACGACCTGTGTTGCCTTTGTTTGAAAAAAATGACAAAGAATTGTGCCAGTTTTTTAGAAACAGATTATTTGAAAAAAATTGGCATTCCTAAGAACAAATCCAAGCATTTAAAGAGAGTTACTGCATAGTGATAGTATATTTTGATTTTAAAATAACTACGCGTCAAACAGCACCCCGAGATCCCGGGACGTCGACGCTCATATCGAAATGAACAACTCTGAATGACGTCTCTAGTTCTTCTGAATAAACCGATGATAGAGTGTGTGGTGAAGAAGTTCCGGGGGGTGAAGCACCCACCACCCACCACCCACCACCCACCTGAACTTTCCCATCCACCGACCAGGTGAACCAAATAAGACCATTAAAACCTTTTACCAAAGCAAATCCCCTCGATCCCACGTACCCTATGCACCATACAAACCCTCGAATAAAACACATTTTCTAACTCAAAATTTGTTTACTATAATATTCTCAAAATATAACTCCGATTGAGACAAAAATATGGTAACGATATATTAAAATTGTAAAGTCATAATACGTTCTTTACTGTGATAACGCACGCGCACGGTAGGAACAATAAATAACAAAATGTAGGTTTATAAATAAATGCTTCCTAATGAGACGCTACAATGTAGGAACAATATATTGCAAAGCTTATTGCTTTATAAATATCAAAAGTACAAAATATATTATCTCAACATAAAATGCAACAAAACCATAATGTTTTATGAATATTAAAAGGACAAAAATGTCTTATTTCAATCTGAATTGAAACAACCAAAATGTTATGAATATTAAAAGTACAAACATATATTATTTCAATATTATCATTTATCGCACCGAGAGTGTTCAATATTTTGGAAGAGCGTATTAAGCTCTCAGGGACAAAACCTATTTCCAAGAAAGGAGTTAAGGACTGGATTTTCCTTAGTGGGAGGGATTTGAGTAGAAAACTCCTTGATGATTTTCCGAATGTTTGAGTTTACTGTTTACCATATTTAAGTGCCATTTAAAAAATATATATATAATATAATAATATATATATATTTCGGATCCTATATTTGTGGTGTTTAAGGACCTGAAGTTAAGTAAAGACCGATACACAATTAAAGTGGATGAGTTTTTTTCAATTATTTCATCCCTTAAAGATAAAATTGAAGTGAGGGACAGCCGAGTTTTGGATGTTCGTCAGCAAGTTGCTGATTTACAGGAAGAGGTTTATACTAGAGATCAATAGGCAAGACTCAACAATGTAGAAATTTAAGGTATTCCAGAAAAAAAGGGGAAGATTTGATTACTATTGTCAAAAATATTGCCGCATCCCTTTCTGTTAACATAAATGCCCGTCAAATTAACTTTGCAAATAGAGTGGCGTCCCGGAATCGTGACTTTACATAAAAGTCGTCTAAAGTAATTGTACAACTTCAGGACAGGAAAATAAAAAATGATCTTACAAGCGCAATCCGCACGAGAAAAGGTCTTAAAACTGGTGATTTAGGATTGGGTGGTGATGGAAACGTTTTTCTTAACCACCACTTAACCAAACGTAATAAAGATCTCTATAAAAAAACAAGGGAACTCGCTAAAGTGAAAGACCATAAATACGTATGGATCAAAGATTGTCGTATTTATGTACGAAAAAATGACACATCCCCGCCTATTCTTATAAAATCAGAAGTGAACCTTAACAAAATGTTTAAGTGACTAAATGTCAAAGTTCTCTCTCTGTACTTTTATTTCTGTTATATTTTTTTTGTAGGATTATTTCACACCTTTTAAACTTATACTTAATACTACTCGAACATCATTTATACACATCCATCTCTCAAATCATTATTCACACGCATCATTTTTTTAATCTTTCGGGGCTGACTATAATTATAACATTAAACTTAAACATTCAAGATGGCTTTAAATTTCTACTATCAAAACGTTAGAGAATTAAGAACTAAAACCGATATTTTAATACATAATATTCTGCTTCGTGATAATGGTGTAATATGTCTAACAGAAACCCGGCTTACCAATTCTATTCGAGATTGTGAATTATTTGATAACAGATATGTAGTTTTCCGTCGGGATCGTGACTATGCCGAAACTCGACAATCGCTCGGCGGTGGTTGTCTTATTGCCTTAAAAAAAATTCGTTTCATCGCCCTTCTTGGAGTAAAACAGCTGAAGATATATAGGTATCCATAAGATTACCTTGAACGGGTAAATCTGTACATATTTGCCGTGTTTATTTGCCTCAAAAAAAATTATATGGACACTTTCCCAACGCGCGATGGATTGTCCCGATGACCTCTTCATAATTTTTGGTGACTATAATTTGCCTAATATATCTTAGTCGACGATATTACGAAATAGCTTCTTGTCCCCTTCTTATTTCTCTGATGTTTACACCACTCGACTTACTGATAATCTAACTTTTAACAATTTTGAACAGTTTAATGGCATTAAAAATATTAACGCACGTATTTTAGACCTTGTAATAAGTAATTATCTTAAATGTAAACTTTCGCCTAGGAATAACTTCTCAGTACTTGAAGATGTACACCGCAAATTTATTTCTATTGAATTTTCATTGAATGATTTTCCATATACTGTACCTGTAACCACTAAAAAATATTTCTTCGATAGAGCTTATACCGAAATAAAAAGGAACCTCTCAGCTTTCAACTGGAGAACAGAATAAATTTTTTTAGACATAGAAAATGCCACTAATCGTTTTTACGTGATACTGAATAACCTAATATCTACTTATGTACCCCCTAAAGTGTTTAGTAATACAACAAGATATCCGGTATGATATACAAAACTTATTTTTAAAATAATTCTTGAATAACTGAAATCTCGGAAACGCGCTGGATACATCTCTGACTATGAGAAATTTTCATTGCTACGATTGAGACAGTAAAGAGTTGCCCGAGAACGCTATAACAATTGCATCGATCAATCCAAATCTAACATTAATAATAATCCCAAAAAATCTGGTCCTATATTAAATCTAAAAATCCAGTCTAGCATTCCAAACAGCATGAATTATTTAAACAAATATGCCGATATAATCAAACTATCTCCAATTTTTTTAGTGAATATTTTAACGGCGTATATGTTAATGATTCATATATTATAATGCCTGAAACTGAATTTAGTACTTCTATTGACCTTCGTCATATTGAAATTGATATTGATCAAATATTAAAAACAATTAAAAGCCTCTGCCCATCTTATAACTATGGTCCCGATGGTATTCCATCCTATTTTATTTCAAACTGTGCAGATGAAATCTCCGCTCCACTATCTTACCTTTATACCTTATTTTTTACAGAAGGCATTTTTCCCAGTTTATGGAAAAAAATATTTATTACTCCTATTCACAAAAGTAAAAGTAAGGATGATGTAGAAAATTATAGACCCATTTCAAAAATATTCGTTTTCACTTAAATTATATAAATAATAGTAGTTGATCAACTCACACCTGCAATCGGT
Organism: Micrasema longulum; assembly: GCF_059751315.1. Classification (NCBI taxonomy): domain Eukaryota; kingdom Metazoa; phylum Arthropoda; class Insecta; order Trichoptera; family Brachycentridae; genus Micrasema; species Micrasema longulum. Next base: position 212,245 of record NW_028278210.1, read on the forward strand.
CCCATTATTATAGGACAGCAACATGGTTTTTACAAAGGTTTTTTTTTTCTTAAGAAATAACCTGCTAAGCCTCTATTTAGAAGCATCTCATCAGGTGGAATAGAGGGGATATGGAAGGAGGTAATGAAAAATACACCACAACACCCAAACCAATTGAGAAAGAAATCTTTCTTGGATTTTTTGTATTGCAACTGGCGGGAATCGAACCCGCGACGCCAGTTTCGCAGTTGGCCGTCTTACCAACTGCGCCGCGGCGCCTGTTAGTCAGTTAATTCTAATATCTCGGGATCCACAAATTTTATTACTGATTCTTTTTGCAAGAAATCTCAGGTCGACGTCATATTCACTGATTTTCAAAAGGCATTCGATAAAATTAATCACAACATCTGCTTCATAAACTGGAATGTTATGAAATTCAAGGCGATCTTTTAAGATGGTTGAATTCTTACGTAACAAATAGATCCCAGGCAGTAGCTAAAAACGGTGTCTTATCTACTTTCAAATACTGCGTCTCTGGTGTTCCGCAGGATTCCCATTTAGGTACCATTTTATTTTCTCTATTTATTAATGATATCAATCTTTCCTTTAAATTTTCTCAATTTCAACTTTTTGCCGATGATGCCAAGATCTTTGCCAATGTCGACGATATATCTCACTGTGCAAATATCCAAGAAGATCTTGATCGTCTATTTGATTACTTTAATAAAAATCAATCGTACATTAATACCTCAAAATGTCATTCAACGACATTTACTAAAAGTACATTTTTTTTTAAGCACAATTATACGATCAAAGATAATTCCATATCATGGTTTAGCGAGATTAGAAACTTAGGAATTATTCTTGATAATAGATTGTTGTTAGACACATAAATTATTTTGTTGAAAAAGCTTACCAAATGCTGGGCTTCATTATAAGAATTTCCAAACCTTTTAAAAAACCAAATACATTAAAAACTTTATACAACACTTTTGTACGCAGTAATTTGGAGTTTGCACCCGTCGCGTGGAGCCCACATACGTAACAAACATAGAAAGGATTTAAAATGTTCAACGAAAATTTTTAAAATACCTAGATTATAAAACAATAAAACGCTTTGTACTTACAGCCAATCTGCCAAACAAAATGGATTTTTTTATACTTGAAAATAGACGCATTGTATCTGAATTATGATATTTACATAAATGATTTAATAATAAAGTAGACTCTCCAAAATTAATATGAATGTCCCCTTTTGCCTGACAAAAATTAAGTATTGATTTCATCTGCCAGTCTGTAGCACTAACGATGCACTACACACTTTCTTCTATCGTTCTTGCTCTAACTATAATGCTTTTTTTTCATCTATTGATTATATTTTACAAGCCCCTTAATTTATTTAAAAATAAATTAAGACTCATTATTTCTGGCTACGATACGATCCTATGTACTATTTAATGATGCTCACACTTACACACACCTGAACACTTACTCTCACACAAATACACATAAACACACATCTACACTTATTCTCATACAAATACACATAAACACACCCTTTTGTTGTAACACAATTTAATAACATGGATGATTCTTATTTAGAGACTTCGCTGGTCTATCTTTAAACCGTATTTTTTTTTTAAAGTTATTTTATCTTTGTCGACTGTTTGTTTCTTTAAAAAAAAATGTGTCCGTGTCAACTAATTGCTAGTCCCATTTCAACACAGGACTTTTGGTTCCATGGAGTTGGGACTTATGTCTCAAATAATGTACAATAAAATTATGTATGTAAAAAAAAATAAAAATAATAATAAATATGAATTGAAACAGTCAGTATATTATAAATAAATTATCTGGTATGATAAAATTTGTTAGAATTTATTATTATTATGTTTACATATTTTATTAAAAATGAACGAAAACTCAAAGTAAAGAGAATAGTTAATCCAAGTGTGGATCTATTTATGGTGGTGTAGAATGTCTTATGAGTAATTAATTATATAACAAACTTATCATCTTGTAACAAAGAGCCAAATGAAATTTAATTGAACTCCAAAGTACCGCTGTCTTTTAACACTAATTTAAATATAGTATAAGCTAAATGTAGATATAATGGTTTTGACAAAAATATTTCTTAAATCAATCTACAAAACTATCTGCAACAATTGCGTATTTCTAAATTCCAAAATACAAGTAAAAATACTACAAAACGTTATGCAATTTGGCATTGGCAATATGCCAATACCGGGTAAAAAACCTGCCATATAGATTTACAGAGACGAAACTGGATTGCTACTTTTAATTCACGAGGTGAAGAATGGCACAACTTGTCACGAAGAATACCTCGGGATGGATGTAAAAATGCTCCTTCAAATTTAAACTTTCCACGCTCTCAAATTATGGGATAAAACTTTGAATCGCGATTTGTTTTATCTACCGCAGCCGTGTGGCCATACTCGGTACACGTCCGACCGAAGCCAGCGGTCAGACTATAATAACGCCGATAAATAAATAGTAAATGGGATCGTTAAATAGTACGACCCCGCGTAAAGCGTGGGACCGCGTACGACGAAACCGCACCGCGATAACGGTCCCTGGCGCTCGTCCAAGGAGACTCGCAGCTGAACTCCGGCATACTTTCGGACCGTGTGTGTGTTTCAAAAGTATTTAGGTTTATCGCAGCATCGCGGACGGAGCGCCAGCAGTGTTGTACGTGATGCGTGTGAATCTCGTACGACTACCCGATTATTAGTTCATATCTCTCGTGATAATACTCGGTACTGATGATAATACGAGCTACATGCGCATGTTACGGCAAATGACGGTTTAGCGATCCATCAAATATGCAAAAATAATGGCAAAATAACATTAAATTTTTCGATTTCATTTACATAATACGTGTGTTCAGTTCGTTTCTAACCTGACTTTGGAATGGTACTAAAATATGTAAAAAAAGGCTAAATTTTCTGAAAGCTTTCACGGGGGTAGAGAACGCGTTGTTGCTACATAATTTACACACTAATTAAAGAGCGTTCTTTTAAATTGCACAGCGGGAGTTTAAAAAGGAGCAAAAGCTTATGTTATATAAAAAAAACTATACATAATTTATTCCATTGTTTTGATATTTTTATTTTTTTTGTTTTTATATTATATATTCGAGTGTCGATATTTTTCGCTTCCGTCAAATAATTTATTTGTCTTCAATATAATGAACAAAATCTGTAATTAATATATTCCTATTAAAAAAGATCCCCACCGACAACCTAAATCAATTGGCTGGGTGGATCATCGAATACATATTTATTATTTATTTATTTAACTTTTTGTGCAAAATGTTATTTGTACATTGGCAATTTCTTCCAACCAACCAATTTATAAAATGATCTTTTGAAAAAAAATTTTTTTTCAATCATCCGAAATAAAATAAATCAATAAATTACGACAAGGAGGTCGGTGAAAGCGGTATAATGGAAAGCTATACGTCACAGAACGGGTTGTGTCCCCTGTCTAGTATAGCGGGCTCACGAATCAAAGGTCCGAGGTTCTCACCCCGCTCTACCACAATTCGATTCCCATTTTTTAATAGCGAGTTATTTACGACTCGTTAAAAATGGGTCCAAAATTGAAATATTTGGATAGATAAATTTGGATAAATTGTAGGAACGCAAATATTGAAACAAAACATACGTGTACGTCTTGAAAAATTTGTTAAATATTTTAGGCATAGCGCATTATTGTTTTTAAAATATTCTAATCCGCATTCTTTTAATGCCTTGTAAAAAATTATAAATTTCTTTTAAAAATCGCTTCTATTTTATTTTGTATAATCTCCTTAAGTGTTTTCGGTCGAAATTGGGCGAAAATGAGTGTTTTTAAAATGAGCGGTAGTAAAATCGCTCCGCTAGGGTAGGACCAGTGAGGGAACGGAACGGCGAGGATGGCGATTATAGCGACATTAAGCGAACCTTTATTTCGTTATAGCGCGTCGTAACAACGTCGGAGTGCTGTCTCATTTCCTTCGTCGTTATAGAAACTCCGATAATATTATGTATTTGCTTCTGAGGCGAGAACGACTAGAAACGGGCGTCGTATGGCCTTCTGTTTATATCACATTAGACCGATATCTCAACATATACGAAGAGACTCTTTATAAAAGGAATATGGAAGGCTATTCATTTTTTGGAATTGTGGAGGTCCGACTGACAGGCCTTCGTTCAACGCTGAACTGAAAAAGAAGGCTGGGTAAGGAAGTGAAGAATATAGTCAGTTATGTACCTAGAAATTATTATTTTTTGATTTTTAAGTAATGGTCTTTTAATATATCGCTCTTGGTCTCGGGGGATGGTTTATGAGCATATTGTAGGCTTGTCATACCCGCGCAAGACTATCGACCCGGCTGCTGTATGACTGACTACGCGGTTGTCTGACATTTGACAGTTCGTAAACCGAGGTATTCAGTGACGACGCCGTTACTGGCAACTAACGATATATTATTATTTTTACAATCAACACCCGACATGGTGGATTGTGCATATTTGCTCTTAACAGCTTTTGCAGTATCTGCAGTCAATATTATTCATGTCCCGTGCTCGATAAACGTGCGATAAAAATAAGAAAGTGGAAAAAACGAGACCGGAGAACAGCGAATAATACGGCGTTAAAAAGTGAAGTTTTCAGTTAAGTTAAGTAGTCGTAGTGATAAAAGTTGAGGAAATCATACGGTATAGCGAATTTAAATTGCGCCATTAAAAATATTACGTAAGTGTACACTAGAAAAACAATTCTAGGGTAATTCTGGTAAAAAATATAATTTTAAATTTTAGACAAGTAAAATAAAATTACTTTCCGACCGGCAGATATATACTTAAACAGAGAAGTCATTAAACAAAAAAAAGTAATCGAATCAAAGAAATTTTATATTATTCCTATATTCTATACTGAATTATGCATTTGGCGCAGCGTTTTCAGAAATATCTCAACCCAAAATGTTCTTCCTAGAAAATGACGAAAACCCAATTCCAAAAAACGATTTGAACGTAGTTTTGCAAAAAGCAGCCAGCCAAAAAAAAGTGAAACTGAGATAATAGCACCTTTATGAAACGAGTGAATAATCTAATCTAAACGATATTTGGAATGTTTTTGACTTTGACAAATGACAAACGATGAATTCATTAGTTTTTTTTATATTACAAACAAGAATCTTATAAAGTATTGGACCAGTTTGAATGCTTTTAAAGTACCGTCAGATTTTTCAATTGCTGCGGGTGTTTTTTGCAAATTGAGAAATGCCGTGTTTATGATCGACACTATTTTCAAAAGTTGATTTTTACTATTCGTTTCTTTTTTGACTGATACCGTGTGTGTTGGATTTGTTCCGACGTTTTGGCAACCATTGCAAGAGCCATCTTCGGGGTAAACTGAATAATGAGATGGCTCCTGCAACGGTAGCCGAAAGGTCGGAACAAATCCAACGCACACGATATCACCCAAAAAAGAAACAAATCGATAACAGTGACCGTGAAAACCATCGCACCTATTCGATGATTACAGTATTTTGTATTAAAGCGGTCTGGCTGTTTTTAGCAGAACATAGAATTAACTTTATTGCAGCCGATAAAATCAATATCCGATTTCTTCAAATTTGAGAACTGGCTGCATAACTACGTTCATTTGATCTGAACTATTTTATTTTTAAATTTATTTCAACAGAGAGGGAAAATGTTTTTCAGAAGGGAATATGGAAGTCAAGGCATTTACAGGGCTTATGACCTGTCATTGGCTGGTTTAAGTGGCCACTTTACACACTGTGTAACATTCACCATTCTGCCCATGTTTGAACATCCACATTTCCTCAACTCTTCCATCTGTTGACTTTTGTAAAGTAAAAGAGCTGAAACCTTTATCACGCGGGTCTATTATCTAAGATAAAAAAGAGTTATTGAAAAAACTCTTTTGTGACCGTACATAATATCATACATATTCAATTCATCCGAAATTGTAAGAAAACATTATATAAAAAACATAAAACACAGTACTGAGGTGTAAACACTACGTGTATAAATAACATCAATAACTATCACTATCAAAAAGATTAAAGTAATATTTTTAAATTGCGACACTACTGAATTTTCTATTCGACTTTTCGTGTTTAAGCTCATCGGGCAGTTTATTAAATTCGGAATGGCCAATATTTTCCGGAGACCTACTGCCAAACTTTGACAAACTGGGCGCACAAAGAAAAGGATCGATGAACTGAAAAGAGCGCGTTAACTCGGGCATCCTGACAAATCTGCAATAGCGAAACACTTTATAGACACCGGCAATTTTTTCGCCTTTGAACCATAATTATGCATAAACCCAGTAATTACAGTGCACGAATAATAAAAGAGGCCATTGAAATACACAGACACCCGAATAACATAAACAAAGATGACGGGCTGAAATTAAACTCAACATGGTTTCCAGCACTAAATACAACAAAAATGAATAGAATTGTGCCTATTCCCGACTGCAACATGCTGCAAATTACTAGTACTTAAAAACAAACTTTTTTTCTACAAAACACTCAGTTTACCCTGAAGATGGCTTCTGCAATGGTAGCCGAAACGTCGGAACAAATCGAACACACACGGTATCTTCCAAAAAATAAACAAATTGATAACAGTAGCCGTGAAAACCTTCTTACTTATTTCCATATAACCTTCTCAAAAATGATTTTATTCTCTGTTGCAATAAATATCAATATTAACTTATTATATGTACTTAATTACTTACAAAAGACGAGTGATAATTAATACTTAAATTTGAAATATCCAGTGACCGGTTTTTTTCGCGACATCTTCGAGACAGGTATCTTTATTTAAAAAGTCAATGTATTTACACCAAACAGGGGTAAGGTAAAGAATTCAAAGTTATATGAGCTTAAATTATTTTTGTCTTAAGGATCATTAACAAAGTGTTTCAAGTTAACTAATGAATTGATATAATAATATTGCTAATGAGTTTAAGTATTGTTTATATATTATTTTCAATTGTCCGATCCTTCGTGAGTTTGATTTCTGTCCATTATGATTTCTGAAAAACAAAGAGTAAAAAGTTATTACAATGGGTATAGTAATGGGAAATACACGTGTGTTAGCTGTTTATTAAGTAATTATACGACGGGTTTTTTTTTAAATTTATTAATTTCAAAAATTTCCTGTTTGTCAAGTTGGCCTTGAGGTGAAATATGTTTTTTTTTACGTGATTTTTTAATTTAAAGGAATGTTTATGTTCTATCAAATGATTGGATTTTTTTTTATTATGCACCTATGGTTATACGAGTATATGCCCAAAAGAGCATAAAACTGCACGTTTTAAAGACTACCCGTTTTTGGCCTACGTGGCATGTATTTTTAAAATGATTACAATTAAGAGGGTAAGTTCAACTTGTCTTTTAATTATATTATAAATGACAATAAACTTCCTAGAATTTTCTCTTACAAACTTAAATGTTACAAATATTAACATTTGTGGATTTATTTCTTAAACTTATAAATTAGATCGCAGTTTTTTTTTAAAATTAATCACTTTTAAGGGGTATAAAGAAAACAGTTGTGAAATAGAACCAGAAGCCTGGACGAGTATTTCCAACTCGATGTCTGCTTACATGTAAAATATTCTGAAAATGGGTATCAAGTGTATATCAGAATACACGCGGCCTTAATTCTAAATGTATAGATTTCTACAATGAAGTGGTCGGGTGTGAATTTGATATAATATGTTTGACAGAGACATGGCTCAGTGCCAGCGTTTTAAGCTCGGAACTTTTTACTCCTGACTTTGTAGTGTTTCGGAGAGATCGTGTCACTTCTAGTAGTGCTCACAGGCAGGGTGGGGGGTGTTTGTTGGCCGTAAGACACAGAGAAGCGATGATTATTCAGCGGTTTTCTGAGTTGGAAACAACCAATGAAGACTTGTGGCTTAAGCTAACCTACAATGACACGATTATTTTTATCTGTGTGGTTTATTTTCCACCACAAAGTACTGTAGAATCTTTTAAATTATTTTTTGATAAATTGTTATGTAATTTACATTTACTTGTTGATAAGCGTGTCATTGTGTTGGGTGATTTTAATTTGTACTCTGCACGAGGGGGGGAGGTGGATACTGACCTTTCTTTCCTCTGCTCTGTGCTGAAACTCACTCAATACAATAGCATTCTTAACAATAAGGAACGAACGCTAGATTTAATTTTCTCAACAGTTCCGATATCCATTTTTCGAAGCGAGTCTCCTCTCACTAAGGAGGATGCTTATCATCCTGCATTGCTTTTTAAGTACAAAGTTGAATCTCTTAACACACGCACCGCCGTTCCCATAACGCATATAACATCGGAAAGGGGATGGGATTTTACTAAAGGTGATTTCCGCTCCCTTTACGACTCCTTTTTTAATGCTGATTGGGACGGCATAATAGATTTAACTGATGTTAATGAGGCTGTTCATTATTTTTATAACACTGTTTACAATTGTTTAGATGAGTGCTTTCCGAGGAAACCCCCGGCTGTGAGTAACAGGAGATATCCGAGGTGGTTCTCTCGTGATATTATCAGTGACATCAGAAAAAAACACGGATACCACAAAAAGTGGAAGTCTTCTGGTGATCCATACTACTACTCTCTTTTTAGTAATCTTCGAACCGAGGTAAAACAGAAAAGAAATGCAGCCTTTGACTTTTATATTTCCGATATCGAATCAAATATCTTGCGAAATCCCAGTGACTTTTGGAGATATATTGGCTCTAAGCGCCGGGATGGAGGGATCATGGACTCCATGACCTGGAAATGTCAAGACGTTCGAAATGTGGATATTGTGAATGCTTTTGCTAGTAATTTTAAATCTGTTTACTGTTCTACTCCGAATAAAGAGGTGCATCTAAATAAACAAAGTTCGTCTCAAGGCTCGCAAAATATTTCAATAGATTATTTCAGCGAAATTGATGTCTTCAAATCTATTAGTTCTTTAAAGAACACTTGTTCACTTGGTCCCGATTTTGTTCCAACCGCTGTGCTGAAGAGTTGTGTACACATTTTCAAAAAACCACTAACTGTTATTTTCAATCTGTCCTTAAAAACAGGTGTCTTTCCGGAGTTATGGAAGATCTCCAAAATTTCTCCAGTGTTTAAAAAAGGGAATAAAACATGTATCGAAAACTATAGGCCGGTGGCAATTTTATCTGCTCCTGCAAAGGCATTTGAATGGTTGATATATCATTTTGTCAATCCCCAATTAGAACCATTCATATCAAACGAACAACATGGATTTCGGCCTGGGCGTTCAACCAATACAAATTTGATGGTGTTTACGAATTTTGTCACTAAGTCACTCGACAAAGGTGCTCAAGTAGACTGTTCGTACAACGATTTTTCCAAAGCGTTTGATAAGGTAGATCACCAACTTTTGCTTCTGAAACTTCAGAGGATTGGCTTTAGCGACATTCTTCTGAAGCTATTCACAAATTATCTTACAGATCGTAAGCAATATGTGTCATATGGACTGTATCAATCTGAAACATTTAATACCTCTTCAGGGGTTCCTCAAGGATCTAATTTGGGACCATTGTTATTTTTAATCTTTATAAATGATATTGGTAAAGTCATAAAATTTTGTAATTTTCTCTTATTTGCTGACGACCTAAAAATTTTTTGTCAAATACTGACTTCTTCAGATTGTATTAAACTTCAGTGTGACATTCAAAATATAATTCAATGGAGCAAACAAAACAAATTGTTCTTCAATGTTTCCAAATGTTTTGTAATGGCATACACAAGAGCATCCAAAACAATATACTATCGTTATCTCATGGACGGAGTAAGACTTGAAAGGGTTTCAACGTCCAGAGATCTCGGGGTGTTGTTTGATGCTCAGTTATCTTTTAATCTTCATATAGTTAATCTATGTAATGACTCCCTTAAAATGCTTGGTTTTGTTCTTAGAAATGCCAAGATCTTTTCTAACACTCAGATTTTGAGGACATTGTATAATTCCTTGGTGAGAAGTCGTTTGGAGTTTAGTTCCATTATTTGGTCGCCACATGAGACTCGATACTCTTTGATGGTGGAGAGAGTGCAGAAAAAAATTCTGCGCTATCTGTACCTTAAAGAGTGTGGATATTATCCTTGGCTCTTCCCAACTGACTTTTTACTGGGAATGCTAGGCTATCAGTCATTATGGAGGAGGAGGGACGTTCATTTGGGTGTTCACTTTTTCCAGGTGATCGGTGGTCGCATACATAACTCAGAAATTCTGATGGATGTAGGTCTGTTCGTACCTGATAACTATCTTCGACAAAGACAGCATCGATTGTTTTACCTACCGCGATGCAGAACCAACCTGCCAATGGTTATGCCGGTTGGTAGGGCAATCTTGCTACTTAATCGCATCGCCTCGGATATCGACATATTTCACGACAGTGGGCCTTCCCTTAGGAAAGCACTTTCTAACATTTAATTTTTCTTTTTACATTTTGTTATATTATTTTAATAACATAATTATTTACTGTAATTTGTGATCTATTATTGTATTTAGAATGAATTGGGTCTTTTTCTGTAATGTTCTAAATATCTGAATAAATAAATAAATGAAAATAAATAAATGAAAATAAATGAAAGTGAATATAACCCTGCTTGCAGTGTAGTAGTTGGCGTGTTCGCATTCCGCGTTTACTGAGTTTGATTTTTAGTAGTGAGGATCTACAATGATGGCTTAAATCTCCCTAATAATCCGGAGCAGCCTAAAACATCCTCCAGATATGCAGGTGGAGAGAGCAACATTGACCCCCCCCCCCAGTGTTCGGGGCGCCTCGTTGGGATTTCAGGAGGCTGGACGGTACACCCGGGTGTGATAATCACAGACTTACAACATTCATCATCCGGAAACGCATAGAGCCAGAGGCACGTTTTTGTGGCATTTTAGAACCGGGGGTGCCGATTGGGAGAAATTTGGTAAATGCCTTCAGAATGAGTTGTATGATTTTAATGAATACGCCGCAAAAACCCCCGAAGGAAAGGTGATTTTTTCAATAAAGCAGTTGTTCGATCGGCTAACCACGCCCTGGGACGCACTGAACCCGGTGCTTAAATTAAGTCAACATGGTGGAAATCTAACATTTCGTCTTCGCGTGCCATCTATGTAAGAGCGTACAGCCTATGTGGGGAAGTAAAAAGAAGGACTCTCACTAGTGATAAGGAGCTGCTCCCTTATCCACTTTCCGGTGAGGGCTTAGACCGTTACCTTTCCAGTATTATAACTGTTTATGGGACGGAGTGTCCGGACGCGCAGTTCACCCTTCGAATGCTGTTGCTGAAAGTCGTGCCCCCGGAGTCTCGAGTCGGAGAGAGGGACCGTCACCGACAGGTTCGTAATCTGTCTCGTCTCCTTCCGCGCGATAGAGCTGGCAGTCGGAGATCTGGAGACGGAAGTTAAGTTTATCGTGCGGGGACTCGGAACAACAAAGGCGCCAGGCATAGACAGGATCGCGGGCATGATTGTGAAGAATACACGGAAGTTTGAACGAAATGAGATGCTCCAGGTGACGAATACATGCCTAGGACGGGAAGAATTCCCCGAAGAATGGGAACGTGGTTTGTTTGAGGTGATACCTAAAGGGAATGACGGGCTGAGGTCGGATCTCGGGGCTTTCCGGCCGATAATACTCCTTCCCCTGATGGGGAAGGTTATGAAAAGCCGATAGGAGTTATGCGCTTACATCATTATCATTCCATGTCCACTCACCAGTCGGAGCATATGGTGTCCGCGAATATCCTTCGAGGATCTCTGTCAGCTGCCAGCTCCTGCGCATCTTCCCAATTCAGGTTCGCGTCCCGTAGTTCTGACAAAAACTGCAGACGAACAGTTGGCAGTGAACGCCCTGGACGTCGAGAAACTGATGCCTTGTAAAGTAAACGAGCGCGATCAAAGCTCTCAGAAGACATCCGCAGTAAATAACCGAGCCAACCATGTTGCCTTCGTTTGATAACTCGTTTTCACCGGAGTTTGTTCCATCCGTTCTCTTATTACTTAATTGTTTACAAATCTAAACCATCAAACGACCAATATTTTTCTGCAACATCTATTTTAGAAACTCAGAATTTTGCCGTTTTAGGAGCTAGGGAGGTGCCACAATTCGCAACCGTTATGCAGGTGTTGTATAATTTCCAGACAGCCTTCATACTATTGAATGTGGCGCTTGCTATTCCTAGCCAAACTTTAAGTTATTTCTAAAAGATGCCATTTTTTGTAACATATACTCCCTGGTATTTGAAATTTTCGTCCCTTTCGATGATTTCGTATGACAGAGTTAGGGTGTTTTAACTATCAAGGCACGAAGTGTTATATAGTACATGGATTTTTGAAATATGAATTTTTAAACCCATGCATGCGGAGTACCTACTTAGAATATCTGCAGTGGCCCGAAGACCCCTGACTGAATTATCATTTATAGCCGCATCATCGGCATACTCTCAGTCACATAGTTTTTGTGTGGAGGAGATGGATAATTCTCGAACTTGTGGAATTGACTTCCTTAGGATGAAGTCCACTACGATTATTTAAAGAAACGAAACAAGAATGCAATCTTCAAAATCTGTCCAAAAATTGCAATTACATTGCAAAAATCGTTTCTTTGTAGCTTGCTAGAATTGAATTATACAATATGTTCTCCATTTCTTTTAAGCGGATTGAATTAGTGAACCGTAAATTTCAAATAGTTGATATTTAGAGTTGGATCAAATACTTTCATAATTAACTATTATGATCGTCTAGATTACTTTCATATCATCAATTTAGAACTTGTAAGGATTTTTACTGGTTTGATATTTGACCGGTTTCTTGCACAAACAAATATCAAATTGTATAGATGCCCATGATATTCTTGCTCAGATTAACTTTAATGTACCTCGCCGAAACTTGCGTACTAATGCTTATGAGGAAAACGTAACACACGTGAGTACAAATTTTAAATTAAAATCAGTTACAAAAAGAGATATATGTTCAGTAGGCTGGAGTGAAATGTGGCAATTTTTTTTTATATCATTGACACTATATTACTAAACGTTGTTCTGGATAAGTGGCTGTTGAAATATGTGTTAAAAATATTTTTTTTTACTTATCTTAAGGTGACGCAGAAGACTTGAAATTAAGAAAAAGACAGAATTTTTCGAAATATTTCAATAAATAAAACGACTAGTTTTATCCACATTAATTTAATTACCTCTGGAGGGGCCATGTGGCTTTGCGGAGCGACGCGGTGAAAGGGAGAACTAAGGAGACGGGTTTGGATCCCAGCAGAAAGTTACAAGAAATTCCTAATTTTCGGATCTGTCTTGTTGGTGACCGGAGGCTGGAGATGGCTCTGAAACACTTTACACTTCTCATTTAGTTTTATGGTGATTTTGCGATGAGCGATAGCGGGGCGGTACGCGGTGCGAAGCGGTTAGCGGCGGCGAGGTAAACGACTCGGCGGTCAATTCTTAACTAAACTACTGGGCGGTGAGGGACTTGAGGACAGGTGCGGGTGAGAATATTTATTAAATGTGGGTAATATAAAATAAAGATAAAATTATAAAATATATTTATATAATATCGGCGCAGCCAACCTCAATAAAAAAAAAATACAAAATCTTAAGTCGCTTTTATTATTTCAACCTTTAATAATATCACCTTTATTCGGGGTAGCTCGTTGAATATCTGAGAAAAACTGAGATGTGTCGAATATTTGCATTTATTTTCTCGGTTTTATTCTTGCTCGGATGTATCCATCACTTGTTTCAGTTCCACAAATAGCCAAACTTGCATCGATGACCAGTTTTATACCTCTCTCTGCAGCTCTTCAATATAGATATATATATTTTCATTCATAATTTTGTACCCTATTTCAGTCACTATGTTTTGAAGTAAATGGCGGCCTGAATATTTTTTTTGCTGTCAAGATTATCAAATCATAATAGTAGTTTGTTCGAAGTTTAATTTGGGAGTCAAAAATTCTCTTACTTTCTTTCTCTTTGCAGTTTTTTGCGCTTTAAGTATTTTTCTAAGTGCTAATTCTTTCATCTTGCAGCATAGCTAACAAAATACTATCGGAATGAGCGAAGAAAGAGTTCCGCTATATTATTCGAAACGTGATTGTTTTTTCAGTTTCAGAGCTGCAGAGCAGCGTTAATTTTATAATTAAAAAATACATACAATAATTTGTTACCCACTAAGTTTAAAGACTTTTCGGTGGGACACATTTTTTTTTATGACAGGTTTATATTACATTTATTTTATTTATATTTTACAAATTTATTTATAAACATGCACTATAAAGTATCTAGAAGATATTTCTTCAGTTCTTTTTTTTTCATTTGAAGATCTTTCATGTTAATGATGGTTTGTGGGAGATTATCGAATAATCTTGGGACAACGCAATTTAATGTTCGCTCTTCGAAGTAATTTGTAATTCGGGGAACAAACAGGGAGCCCTTAGTCTTTAATCTAGTATTGTGAGTGTGGGAAACTCTTTTTTTTATATTCCGGATCAACAAAGTGATCTACGATCAATTTGTAGTCACAAAGTTGTTTTACCGGCAGGACATTACAGAATTTAAAAATATACACCTTCGCTCATATGTTTCGCCTCACGGATTTTGCTATCCGGTAGAATCTCTCTCAACAGTCTCACCTGAATATCATAAATTTTACCCAGGTGAGACTGGAAGGTGAGACCCCAGACACGCACTCCGTAAAATATAATGGATTCAATGAGCGAGGTATATATGTATCTTAACGTTTTGAAAGGTAGTATGCTTTTGATTTCATAAATCACCTTAAGGTAGTATCTTAATCTGTCGCAGATTCCATCAATATGAATACCTCAGCAAAATTTAGAATCAATAATTAATACTAAAATTTTTATGATTATTTACAACATCTATAATAGGATAATTACATTTATCCGATTCTATATTTAAACTTGAATGAGAGCAAAATTTTATATGAGCTTGTATTTCTATTTCGAATTCACATTTAGTAATATATGGTGAGGATACATGAACAATTTTAGTTTTTTTAGAATTCATTACTACTTTTTCGAGTCATCCTTTAAATAAAAGCATATTTTCTTCGTGCTTAGGGTATGATCTGGCCGTATTTGCAAAAGGGTTTAGTTTTTACGCTCGACGTTGTTGGCGCGCACACTTTTATTACGAACGTTGCAAGCTCAACTAGACTTTCGGATGAGGATGTTGTAGCCACGCGTAGTCTCAATACTCTGTTTGCACAGGTAAACCAACGAGAGTGTGCCAGATTTCCCGGTTGCTTATTAGCCGAGGCAGTTGTCACGCTACTCTGTGTAACAGCTTGGAAAATCTGATGGATGTATTTTTGCACATTGCTTAAAATGTTCGAGTTAATTTCAGGTAACACTGCCTCAATATTCGCAAATTCTTTCGCAGGTAAGTCTTCACAGTGCTGTAACATCTTATCTAAGACTCATGTGAACGTATTGGGACCTGACGTACAACCATCCAAAGTTGAATAGATGACGCAGTGATAATTTGTTAGCACTCAACTAACATATGAACCAATATAAGGGTAGATTTAACTGTCTTTCAATTAATGCAATCGCTCCATTCTTGGAACTCGCGTTGACTACTGATCTATCACACCCGATAGTGACAATAGTTTATATATCTCCGAAGTTCAAATTAAAAAACTCCAGCATGCTTTTTTTATAGAATTAGCGGTTCCAGAAAAAGGTGTGACGTGGCCAATGTACTAAGAATCTGGCTCGGACAGCAAAACCATATGTTCTTCTGTAATTGTTTTTCTGTGATTTCTTCATTTGTTTGTATTAGTGATAGTAATGGGTGAGTTTGTGTAGGTGAGTTGGTATATGACAGGAATAATGGCTTTATTCCACAGTTTAATCACATCACTTGCAATTATTTCCCATTTGTCTTTCGCAGAAGGGTCTTTTCCATTAGATAGCCACAGTGAGTCATCTCTTACTTACAAATAAGACTTTATTATATCTTTATACGTAGGTAACATGTTGTTTTTTGAAATGTTCTGGGCCACAAAACACGGGACACGACGAATCCTTTCTTGTTTTAGGAATTTCACTGACAGATCCAAATTGAAGTTCGCGCTGTTATTTCATCGAACATGCATCCCTAGAGACTGAATGTTTTCTGGTTTTTTATTGACGGGTAGAGTGAAATGAAAGCGCACGGCAAGACAGTCTGAGAATGGTGCAAGGGTTGAGGGAGGGGGGGTGTTGCCAGATGTCTTTTGCGACGTTAAACTGGACAACCAGAGACGCTTGCCCGCAGGCAATATCTGACAAAAAATAACTTTTTTTTCTAATCTTCGGTGTCAGTGCGCCACCTGAAAATAATTTTAGAATTTGATAATATTTTGTATTATTTACTATGTACCGCCAAGGCATCGATACAGGAAATCCTAAATTCGAAAAAAAATATTTTCACTCCACCCTAATGTTCAGCTATTAATGAATTGCAAATGACAAAATCCTCGGGGCTGGGTGGAATCTAAGGAATTGTGTTTAAAAATATTGAAAAATAAATACTGTTTCTTCTTAAAATTTTAATTTACAAAAATTTCGAATCGGATGAATTTCCTGAGCACTGTAAAAAAGCTAAAATAATTCCCATAAATAAATCTGGAATAAAAACATCTGTAAGTAACTACAGACCTATTTCTCTTCTGAATGTACTTTCAAAAGTTATTGAAAAAGTTTTTAAGGCTCAAATATTAAAATATCTGGAGGACAATAAACCTTTATCTAGTAATCAGTTTGGTTTCCGAAAAAATATTGATACCTCCGATGCACTTTGTTCTTTGACAGTCAAATAATAATTAAATTAGATGAAGGTAAAAGGTGCACAGGAATATTCTTAGACCTAAGTAAGACTTTCAATACAATATCATATGACAGACTTTATAGCAAATTGGATAATCTGTATATTGTTAATACTGAACAAGCTTGGATAAGAAACTATCTCTCAAATAGAACCCAAATAGTGCGAGCAAATAGATTTTTGAGTAACACGCTACCGATCACTTTTGGTGTACCTCAAAGCGGCGTTTTGGGACCGATCCTTTTTCTACTATACATAAATGATCTATGTACTAAAGAAGAAAATAATTTAAAAATAATAAGTTTTTTTGATGACATTGCTCTATTCATCGATGGAAATACCTGAGAAACTCACTAAAAGGCAGAAAAAGCTAAATTTACTTAGACTCAAACCTTTCGACTTTAAATGAAGATAAAACAAAATTTGTTTATTTCAGTGTGACAAAAAATAGAGATTCAAAATGTAATAAAGTAATGTTTCATACATGTTAAAGTGTAATGCAGGATAGTAATGAGACAAGTATAAATTTATAAATAAAGTTGATGACATAAATTATTTAGGAGTAATCATAAATTCGCATATAGGCTGGGCTACTACTCAAATCGACCATTTAACAATAAAAATATTTAAAAAACTTGTCTTTGTTTTCAACTCTCTAGGAAACATTCTGGACAAATAAACTTCGAAAAAAGTGTATTTCTTATTATGTCAAAGTCTAATTGAGTATGATAAAATTGCGTGGGGTGAGGCCAGGAAAAATGCTATTCGAGCGTTAGAAATTGCACAAAAGTGTGTTCTCAAGGCTCTACTCGGGGTCCCTATCAGGACATCTATAGCTGAGGTGTTTGAACGAGTGGGTGTTCTAAACGTCAGGCAACTGTGTGC
The DNA here is from genome assembly GCF_059751315.1 of Micrasema longulum. NCBI lineage: Eukaryota > Metazoa > Arthropoda > Insecta > Trichoptera > Brachycentridae > Micrasema > Micrasema longulum. The sequence continues at coordinate 230,009 of NW_028278210.1, forward strand.
AGAGGCACTTCTCGTTCACACTCATAAACACGGTGGAAATAAAATGTACAATACCAGCTATGAAACGCGTCTTAAAACAAAACGGCTATACGTGGCACCTAAAATGACTACATCATTTGGTCAAAGGAGTCAAATATATCTCGCTCCAAGAATATATAACAATATACCATTTGCCACGAAAGTAGATAAAAATCTTGAGCAATTTAAATAATTTGTAAAAAATAGCTACTTGATTTGGGTCCCGAAGACTGTCTCGAGATGGTCACCCCACCAAAGACTTGTTTGTATATAATTTTTTTTGCATTTCATGTTTTGTATTTATATCTACACAGTGTCTCGATGAATATATATCATATACTCGTATATTTGGCATTTGTGCGGATGTCGGGCCACCGGGAACTGACCGCAGCTTGTTACTCGACCCAATGTCTGCACAGTAATTAAGTTTATGAGCTGTACCAATAACATAATGTTGTTTTCTTTTTCATCTTTTTTTTTCATACTATTATTTATGTATATGTATAAATGTGTGTGTGGATTAAAGTATGAATGTGTACTATTTTATGTATATTTTTTAGACACCATAAGTATAATATATTAAATCATGTAAATGAATGCCTCGACCCGAGTTGTGCCCAGTGAGGTATTCATATAAAAAAAGTGTTATGTAAAACGTGAAATAAAACATTAATAAATATATGCTGTCTTTGTTGTGGGAAATTAAAGAACTGACATCGAATTTTTTTTTTTATATGGTAGTTTTTTTATGTTTGTTTTTTTACCTTGCTTATACTAAACAAGGTTTATACAAGGTAGGGCAAAAGTTTTCACCCGATGTTTTTTGGCTGTATTTTTTTTTTTATTAAATAATATTGATTCTGCTTTTTGATTGTGTTTATTTGATATATATATATATTTTATTTAGTTAATAAAATGATATCAGCCATGCCGCCACCAGAATTTTTGACCATGCGGACCCGATTTATGAAATTTTCATTCATTCTTTCCAAAACTCTAGGCAATAGGTTCTCACATTCTAGACAAATATTCCTTTTGAGGGCTATAAGAGTCTAAAATTTGTCGACATAGACTCTAGTTTTTAAAAAACCCCACCAAAAGAAGCCTGAAACGGTTAAATCAGGCGATCTTGCCAGCCAGTGCAAATCACCAAAACTAGAGATAAGGCGACCCGGAAATGCAGCCCTGCGAATATTGGTTTCGGCTCGTGCAGTATGCGCCGTCGCTCCATCCTGCTAGAGAAACATGTTTTTAAATCCAAATTAATCGAATTAAAGAACGAGAAAGTCGTTGAGCATAGAGCTCGCCATCCGTAGTAGACGTTTAAACCGCGGCGTTTTCGAAAAAAATAAGGCTCGATGACACCTTCACCACATCATTTAGTAATTTTGAGCGAGTGTTATGGCACTTTGTGAGTCATGCGTAAATTTTTAGTGCCACAAAAGTGATAATTCAGCTTACTCACAGAGGGCCAAATAGGTAAATAGGCTCATGATGATTTTCGATAAAAAGTTGACATATTTGCGGTCAAAATTCAGGACGGTTTGAGCGTAGGTTTCACGCGCTTGGCGGTCGACAACTAGCAGTTAAAGCACTGTCTACAGTTTGTTCGGGATTATCTTCGAGTCTTTTACCAAAATTATTTTTAAAGACCGCAAATTGATGCCCAATTGCATAGCACGTCACCTGATCAATACTTCGGGGTCCTCTGCAATATCTTCAGCCGCAGCCGCAATATTCTCATCAAAATGGCGGTTCCGGGACTGATTAGACCTGGCAACATCTTGTGTGGTTCTATACTTTGCTAGGCGAGCGGCTAAACGCCGTAGTGATTGCTCAGTCGGTGTCGGACGACTGAAAAATCTGCACCCAAATCCACTTTGCGCCAACACCACCGACAAATTATTCCTCGAAAGAATCAAAACTATTTTTATGCATTCTTAAGTAATATGGCGATTCACGTCTTATTGACGTGTATTTTGTATCTGTCTACTTTACAAATATCAAATCAGAACTTATATTTTCCACCATTTGCAAAAATTGTGGCATTTTTCAAAAAGGTGATGACATTTACGCAACCTTGTATTTCAAAAAACGGCTTTTGGAGAGCTTGAAGCAATGCAGGTGGCTTATAAAACGGGCGAGACCCGTTAGTATCTGGGTAAGCTCGTAGCCAGCATTTAGCATTTTCCTGAAATCGTAAGCATAGAAAATGGTATGGAAAAACATTTTAGTTATGCGTTTGGTAGTTTCACTCAAATACCGATCGCTCCAGAGTTAAAGGGTCCTGCTTTTTTTGCTATTTTTTTTTGGCAAAGCTGAGTAGGAAATCGGTGAAATCAGGGGCTGTTTTCTTGACTGTAGCCTCCCAAGCCTGTTCATCAGTGTTTTTGTGAGGCTTTTAGTTGCCAAGTATTCTGCAATGTCTCGTTTTCTATCTAATGTACACGTCCTGGTGTCTGCATTGCAGCTTCTGGATATCTGATTTGATGTCCATTACAATAAAATTAACCGAATTCCGGTCTGTTATTGCATAGCCACCAGATTTTCAGTCTGTCGTTATTTAATTTCATCTAATTATCTTTTTCAAAACATAAACCAGAACTTCTCTGATTTTCTGATTGCAGGAAGTTCCGCCTGAAACGAGGAGCAGAAATCGCAGAGTTCCAACTTTCTCGACGGCAACTCTCTGAAATTATATTTAGGTATTAAAGCTGCACTTGCTTTGCCGTTCACAAGCAAAAACAAATTTTGAAAGCACTTCTCACTGCTCAGTTGGAACATTGAAAATAGCCACCGAGCATTATAAAAGGCTTCTTTTATATGGAGCAAAATTATGAAGATCATTTTTTGGTTTCGCAAAGCAGTCCCGATTACCTTGACTGATGCGTTAGGAGCGTTCTTTTTAATAATAATAATCCGTGTCGTTTCTGACTCAAATCACCTTTGCGATAAAAATGATAGTTTACCCGGTTGGCAACTTTTCGGGTACTTTACCAAAAACCGAGATGAGTCCGTTCGGTTTGTAGGCCGCCTTTTCCGGATTAATATTTGATATAAAATTCTCGATCTCTTCCACCGTAAATTTAAGTTTACTTTTTGTATAGGATATGATTTTTGCCATCCAATTGATGAAAACTTGCTCACTAGTCTCTTGTTGTGTATTGTCATTCGGAAAAAACCTCTCCAATAAACGGTTTGCGCTTTCCTCAGCCGAAGGTAAGTATTCGCTGCCATCTTTTAGCGTCGCTAATGGAGTGGTCTTTTTTCGGTTGTCTGTGAATCGTAGACCAGGCGGTTTCTCCGTTTTTACAGTAATTCTTCCAGGATTCCGTTTTTGCTTTCTCGATTGCGATTTTGTGGGCTCGTTTAGCTTCGAGATACTCGGACAGTATCTTAGTCTCTCTACGGAGAGTACCTGACTTTTAAAGCCTGCACCTTTATTTTTGGGTTTTTTTCTCGAGTTTAACCGACAACAAAATTTATTTCTTCGTTAGTTCTGTTCATTAGCTTGTTTATTATAATTATTAAAAGAATTCAGTAAAAAATAAATATGATTACCCTATAATCAGTGGCAGCTGAAGGGGTTGAACATGGACTTTTACTGAATAGGTACATGTATATTTCACGATAAAAACACATTTATATGGTCACAATATAATATACACATGCACAAAATATTACTTTTTTGTTGAAGAAATATTATAAGGTCTGGTCATATTATGACTCGTCTGGTTAGTGTATTTATTAACCAAAAATTAAAATTTGGTTATAAGGCTAACCCGAGCTTAAGGATAAAACGTAAGAAAGTCATTCGATTTATCCATTTAAATTTTTTTTTTTTAAATCATGCACTTAAAATATAAATGAAATCAACATTGGACAAAAATAATTATCCGTTTCGGTATATTTGGTAAAAAATATCCTAAATAATTTACGTGTTTGAAATATAAATATTTTTCTACCAGCGGATTACGCCGATTAGTATAACCAAATAACTAAATAATCAAATTTATCCTGAAAAATAATTGTATTTGTCTAATATTGGTTTACTTTATTTTATAAGGGCACGATTTCGAAAGTAAAACGGCGTTTTTAAATGGCTAAATCGTATAAATTCCTCAATTTTTATCATTTTTTTTATCAATTTCCTTAATTTTTATCAGACCCAGACTACGTAGTAACTATTTATTTATACTAGATAATCATTGAATAAAACATTTTTTTAAGCAACTTTTGTTCATGAAAGCAAATTTTCTTTATTTTCTGCTAGTAAAATGATTTATTACATGAGAGTGAACAAAATAATAACAATAATTTACAAAGCTCATTTCAATTTTGTAAAATATTACGAACTCTCGTTAGGCTGGCACATACTCCAAAAGGAAGAGAAAATGTTAGCTTATATTAATCATTTCCATTTACAATTCGTTCTTTTTTAGTGTGTAATAGGCATGTAAAATACAAAGGAATATAATCATCATTCTTATCTCGTTCACGCCGATAACAATATTATATATCTCATTCTAACCTTCTCTCATTCGTATTGTTTATCTCACGCGGGATACTGTCCCACGTTTATATGATTTTAGCGAGGATCTTCTAGAACGAGGTACGTTTCATCTCTTTCTTTCCCATGCAAAACTATAGAGACGAGACATTCGTTTTGGGACATTTTAGGAATCGACCCGCTTATAGAAATATGTAGCGCGGATTTACGTTGGGCAATTTTTCTGCATAGCATTCGATATAATAATATATTAATGAAAATATACCTATTAATAGGTACTTATATATTCTAAAGCTTTATATATTTATTTACATTATAAAACCTAATTACATTATAGTATATACTTTATTTAGAATAGGTGCAAGGAACTTTTTTTAAAATTGGTAGCAAATTTTGGGGTGTCATTGACCCAATAGACATAAGGCAAAGTCGTCACTGCCTTTAATATGATGTTGAGAGAAAGGGGTGCATAGTGATGAAAAAGTACTTGATTAAATTTGCATGTATTTTTTTTTAAATACAAGATTTATATCTCTACATTCAAAGTAAATCATTAACCTTGATCTTAACTTTATTCTTAAATTTACGAACGTATAACAAAACTGAATATATTAATAACTAAAACGCAGGCTAAATAATAAGGCTCGCGGATTCTCGAGCACAACCAAAATAAATAAAAAACTCCCGACCTAAAATATGTTGCTATTACTTCTGCCTTAATCGGTAATGCCGAAACTAGTTTAAAAAATGAGTCTAATCGAAAAAAAGTTACCTAATAAAAAAACAAATGAATCCAACTGCAAGAGAAAGACGTTGAAAGCAGCTAGAAATAGTAAGAAAGTGTACGAAAATCATTCAAAGAAACTTGAAAACTGAGTGAAGAAAGCGAGATAAATTTAACCTTCTTGTAAAAATAAATGCAGTTTAAAGTGGTCTGAAAAAATTACTGAAAAATAATTTTCATATGCGTATTCGAACCTAGGGGACATTGCCAAACAGAAAGAGTTTACTTTGAACTGCACGACAGAAATAAAAACTTAATGTCGTTAGGTGCGCGAAGGTAGACAAAGACCTCAAAAAATCATCATGCTGCGTTCTTTTTTAATCTCGGTGACAAATAATTTCGTGTTTGTAAGAAGTTTTTCTAAAAATTGGTACCTCAGATGTCAATAACTACCTTATTCTATTATGCGGAACTAGGGTGCCTCTATCTGTGTTTTATCTCAAACAAAATTCCCGTACCTAAACTCGTTAGTTTTATTTAAGCTGGAAGACGTAACAAAAGTGATAATCTAAACAAGATTTAATAGCCTGTTCAAAATAATGTCAGACTTCCAAATTGTATTATTTTATTGAAAATAACGACATATTTTGACATACTCCGAGCACCAATAATGAAACTTTGAACTATAACGACGCCATAAATAAATAAAAAACATTTAAAATCTAAACTTTTTATACTTGTTCTTCTTCAAACAGAGAAAAACCTTATGTCTTATCTTAAATGATTTTGTGCATAGTAAAAAAACTTCAAATTGTGGTTTAATATCTAATTTTGATACATTTTATTTTATTTTAAAGCTATAAAATCGCTATCCCAAAAAATCGCTTTTTTTTTATCTGACGTTGTTAAAAGGAGTGAGCGATATAAGGTGTCTTTACAATAACGATTCCTCCAAATTCATAAATCACCTATTCCATTTTCAATCATGACTTAAATAAAAGCGGACGAATGAAAATCTTAAATAAACATAATAAAGGGTTAAAAGTAAATAATATGGAAATATGAAAGCTTCAAAAAATAATTTTCCTTTAACTAATAATCAAACAACCTTTCAATATAGCTCATTATACGGTGTTCCATTGCAATGGTCACCCTATACATATTAATCTCACGCCTCTTTTTTCATCCCATCTCCCACAACATAAAATATAATCGAAACATAATCAGCGCATGTAAAGGTTGCTTAAGAAAATGCATATGGTGTTAGTTTTATATTTTTGTCCAGCAAATATGCTGTAGGTGTATAGTGGGTTTCACATGTTGGTTTAATCCCCTGACGAAGAGACGGGTATGTCTCGAAACAATACGTATTATAATATTCATTACAATACAACGTATAGCGGAAAAAAAAGTATAAGTTTATTCTGTAAAATAATAATAATACGAGAAGATCCTTACTCGATATCGATACTGCCCTATGCATTACTGAGCGAATAGGAAAATGATCGCGACGATGAAATATACTCTCCACATACATTTTTGTATATATTGATCTACAAACATTATGTATGCATATTCTAAATACACAATAGTCACGGTAGGTCCTACCTAAATACTAAATACAGTATTCAAATCAGGCAGCAGACACAGTGACTGGATAATTCGGCTTTGCCTCGTTACAGTCGTTACCCGAGCAAGATAGCCCGTACAAATTATACACTTAAACCCGGTTTAACGTTAAACTTCGCACACTACATCCACATACGGCACATACACGATCTAATTTCTTCCTCAGTGTTCCTTACAAAGTAAACGTGTATTTTCTTTCTTCGTGCTCGGCGAGGAATGGTAATGAAGGCATTAGCATCCGATGCTCAAGCCGGGGGTCGACGAGCGGTGAGCTGCGAGTCACTCGAGACCGAGGGTACAAATATGTGACTTTCCAAAAGGAATAAGGAGAAAGAGAATGGGACGGGAGCATGTTTTGGTAATTTTCCTTCCTTACTCTATCTTCTTGGCTTGTCTTTTCATCTCGTTGTCTTTCTCTTGTGTTTATTTACTACATTCTTTCAATATCCCCGAAAATCTGTTTCACTATTTCTCAATTTTTTCTTCGTGGGTTAATTGTGTATTTTTGCCACTACTGTATTTTTGTCTCTCTATTTGTCATTCTCCATTTTTCTCACATTGCCTAGTTTCATTCTATCTTCCTACTATAATTCTCACACCGACTGTCTCTCTCACTCTCTCTCTCTATTTCCATGTTTCTACGCTGCTAGCATCATCCATATAATTTTCTTTACTATCTTACACATTATTATTATTTTTTCAGTATTTTGTCTCGCATAATCCAATCGGAAAATTTCTGTTTTTATTTGAAATACTTATTATTATTATTATGGATTTGCAACATCTTTGAATGTGAAAGAAATCTCTTTCTCTCTTCATTTTCAACACATTTTCTGCTTTCCACCGCTCAATGTGATAAAAGTTAGGACGACACTTGAGATTGATTTAATACAAAACTATTATTTAGATTAAATACATACTCCTATGTTATATTTTTGTCGTATTTTTGGGTTAGTTTAAAATGTTGCTCACCCCAAACTAGTCTCAAGCTACCTAGATGGTGACTTGTCTACTACTCGAATGAATAATACATCTTAAAAATTCTATTATTTTTATTGAGTATAAGCGATCCGATCTCGGCATTGTACGCAAATCAAATTCAGACGATGGCAACCTCGATTAAAACCTTCAACAGTGTTTTGAGTATGTCTAAATGTTTGTAGACATGCTGGGTTTCCTCCATATTTTATGTAGACCTAAATTTGTAGCAACAGAGAAGGAAAACACTTTTGAGAAGGGAATATGGAAGTGTAGGCATTCACAGGGCTTATGATCTGTCAATGGCTAGTTTAAGTGACCATTTTACACACCGTAGAATATTGGCTATATTGCTCATCTTTAAACATCCACATTTCCTCAACCCTTCGATCTGAAAGCCCCATTCACTTACCCGGATCTGTTTTAAAGGTCTCGTGGCCTCTTTACAGATCCGCACATTGCAAAAACAATTTATTTTTTAGCTGTAATAAACGGTAATTTTTTTTTCAAAAAAAAGATTCGCGTTTTTTTGAGAATTTAAATTAGTTGCTTTTAATGCCCTCATCGCCGTCAGAGCAACCCAACTATATGCAGTAAATTCGTTGTCGTTCTCAATTTAATTTTCCCGATTCTGAAGGAGATAGGGTTTGTAATTTCATCGGTTTGTTAGTAAACCTGAAGAAACAAGTCCGATCGGGAGAACCGGGACCATTACCACTCCTCCACCAGCCAAATAAAACTCTATTCAAACGAAAGCCTAGCATCAACCTATTCAAATTTGGCATCGTCCTAGTCGAGAGCCATCAATTTATTTATTTATAGAGTATGGGCCTCGCTTGAAATCTCCTTTACGTGAGTCGAGAATGATTTCAATATATCCAAAGTTACCCTAAGGTACCTGACACTGTTGCGAAACCGGATTCTGACTCTATTTGCTTTCATTGTTAGGTTTTTTCCCTCGTCAAGCCCACTTTTTATCATTAATCCCATCGTCTTATGCGGTGAAAATGTTAGTTTGTAATTTTTACCCCACGATGTTATTAAACTTATTCCTGAACTACCTTTGCATTCTAATTCTCTCCCGCTATTGCCCGAGAGTAACGAAAGACTAGCGACTCCTACATTTAGTGACTTCTGTGAAGTATAAGAGCTGAAACATTCATCACGTGGGTAAGATTTATCGGGCTGAACCGATTTACCTATTAGGCAACGCCTGAAAACAATTTTTCAATTTTTAAACTTTTTCTTATGCCAGTTAGTTTAATGAACAATATTTTGAGTATGTCTCTCTATTGTAACAAATTAAACTAGTTTAAAATAGTTTCAGCTCTATTACTTCACAAAAAAATCAACGAATGAATAGCATTATTGAATTAGATGTCCAAACGTAGGAGTAGATGATGACAGTGACTTAACCTTAAAAAAACTGCGATTATTAATTTATTTTGCCTAACCAACTGTATAATACAATATATAATACAATATAGTGCAAACAATTGGTAAAATAAACCAAAGTAGGGAACAAAATGCCGATCACTCCTCTAGTGGAACGGAAGGCCTGTTGACTGCTGCCAACAGGCCGGCTTCTCTCGAAGAGTTTTAAGTGGTTTCCTCTCCACACGAGCAAATGTTTAAAAGTTCCTAATTAGCCCACATTAGAATATCCTTTCTGATCTCGACAGTTTAGCTAAAATAAAGTAATATAGTAGCGGAAAAATCCACTTTTTAAAATATTAACCTTGTATATTATAAGCAAGGTAAATAATAAAGCAACTCGTAAAATGAGACGTAAAACCATATCCGTAGAGAGAATGCGTTCTCTGAGTGGCCCCGTCCCCCATCGGGGTCCAGGTTTCGGATCAGCATGATTCACTCGCCGCAGTATATGTTATAAAGTCTGTACCGCTGAGAAACGCACGGAGATAATATGTATTCTCGTACCGAGATGGGCTTTTAAAAGCCCCCCGGTCAATGATTTATTAATCTATAATCTTACGTACATAAGAAAAAACATTTTTTTGACAATACATAATATCATACAAATTAATACATCCGAAATAAAAAGAAAACATTATTGTATGAGAAACATAAAACAATATCTTATATAAACTACATTAATAATTATCACTATCAAAAAGATTTAAGAAATATTGTTTAATTGCGACCCTTCTGGATTTTTTACTAAGTTTGTTTATTATATTCGGAATGGCCAATATTTTCCAAGAACCTACTGCCGAACTTTGTCGAGCGAAACTTAGACACATGAAGATTCCCCGAATAACGCGTATTGTAATTATGAATACCATGACTAAATGCGTATTTTAAATTTGAGTGAGCAGAAAAGTAATTAAACTAATAAACTAAAAAAAAAAACTAAACTTTAAAACTTATTAATAAAATTGATACCCCAAATTACATGACTAACAATGGAGAAGTAATTGTACTTGAACCTGAGAAATCACAAGCGTGTAAAAAAATAAAAAAATAAATCCAAAAAAAAGGACTCAACATTGACTGGAATAACAAGGATGAAAACATTTAAAGCGGTAAAAATTATACTAGAGTTCCAAAATGAGTTCAAAAACCAGATTTAAAATCAAATCGAAAAATGGGTGAAAACAATAAAATTAAATTTCCTGAGAAACGATATTTTTGTCTAAAAATAGTCGGGGCTACACAAAGATAAGGGAAGGAAAAGTATATAATAAAATAAGGAAAAAATTCTCCGAGATAAAATGATTCAATCACTTTATATTTAAAAGAAGACGGGTGTTAACGAAAAGGCGGACTGTAAATGAAAAACGAACTTCTTTCAGTTTTGTGATAGGGAAATATTTGAAGAAAGGATAGGAACATGGAATGGATACCTACCTTTAATATGATGTTAATGTTCTTCAATTTCAGGCACTGGATGACAAAATCTATATATTTAAAAGGCAATGTTCGAATGGTTGTCCTCGATGGCCTCGATAACTACCGGACCGATTTACGTGCGGTTTTCGATAAATGTACATCTTTGCTACGAGTAGGTTTATAGCTCATAAAATTTACAATTTATTAAGTGCAAAAAAAGTTACAAGCGTAAATGTTTTTTTTATTCATCACCAGGGTTACGTTCGCCGAGAATGCGTATACAAATAAATGGATGGATTTTATATTATTGTGTATAAAAAAAGTTTGTTTTTGAATGTTATCAGACAATATTCGCTTTTTTATGGATCCCAATCAAATTAATTCATTGGCCTGTTGTGGTGCTATAAAAAAATATAAATTTAAAAAAATATAAATATAAAAAAATATAATATAATATATAATTTATACTCGTTTATTTCATTTTACTGGATTTTTTATTATACTAAAATAATATGAACTAACATTCTCTACATTATTGAAAATCGCATTCCTGACTAGAGTGCATCCCTGAGCAGAGTTAAATAAAAAACAAAGACACCAAACCATAAGACGTTGAAATTTATTAAAGGATAAAACCTTCTGAAGAAAACTAATATTAATATTTGAAATGAACGGCGAAGTAATGAGATAATTTTTCAGTTTCCGTTCAAGTATGCATTCAATCACTTCCGCTACTTTCAGAGGCAAATCCTCCAAAGGCAATGGAATAAATGCTGGATCGTGCCACCACAAGAATAATTTGACTAATTGAGGCGGTGACAATCCACGACAAACAAAATCAGCATTATTTTGTGTTGATTTCACTTGAAACGAAACGGCTGATGAACTATTTTTTTTAATTTGTGTAGCTTTATTTGCGACATATGCGTATAAATTATATGATGAAGTACAATAATATTCTTGCTCGAGAATATTTTCACAACGACGTTTTTCAGGATAACAGAAATTTTACTCGGCGACCCTTCTTCAATTTCAAAACTGCGATTTAGGATATCTTCAGAATTTTCTGATAAAACGACAGAAAAATTTAAAGGAACAGACAAAGAATCACAACTAACCTAGCCCATTGAAATCCAGCCGAGAATAGTTTCCATTACAACAGGTCGATTCGGATTACCAGAGATTTTTCCCGACTTCGACAATGTGGGAAAATCTCCCGCACCCGACGAAACATCAATCGGACCTGGAATGTTGAATCCAGGGCCCGCTAAATTTAAATTCGAAATATATTCCCAGTTTTGACGAGGAAACTCAATAGTTGGCATGTAATTGCGAAGATCATTTAAAATTATAAATTCATATTCAATAGGAAAATCAAATGAACCGATGGGTCTCAAAAGACATTTGACTTTGCCTGCTGTGGCCCCAGAATTTATTTTACCTATTCCACTAATAGGTATGTTGCACTTGGTATATTTAAGGCCCAATCGTTCGATACATTTTCGAGTAATAAAATTTCCCCGACTTCCGCAACCTAAAAGAATCCTTGTTCTGCTAGATTTACCAATATTATTACCAGCTTCAGCAATGGAACAAAATTGTACTATTCAAACGAGTTGTATTTTGTAATGAATCTGTGGCCGACATAAACAAATTATTCGGGTTTGAATTTTTAACATTGTCGATTTCCTCTGAATCTGAATGGATCGACGAAGGCCTACCATTGTGATTAGATTCAAAATGGATTAACGAATTGCTTTTTTTACCACGGTGTTTACGCGAAAAACGAGAATTACAATTGGAAACCGTATGATTCGGTTTAAGGCAATTTATGCGTAATCGGTGTTTCTTAACCGCGAGGAAACGATCTGCGGTTTTCATTGCGAGAAATTTCGGACACAGAAAGGTGATTAGCATTACAAAACAAACAATTAAATGATTGATTGTTAGATTCAACCTTCGCGACGAAGAAATTAAATGACTTTTTAGAACGATCTGTCGAGGTTGAACACTGCTGATTCTCGAGATCATTGTTTTCACTAGTCTAGAGCATTACACTGCAGCTGTAAGAAATTAAATAGTTGATTGAAGGTAGGAATACTTTCATCATGCCCGTGTATTTCAAATTCCGTTCTTAAACCGACCGGTAGCTTTTTCAACATAATATGTAACATTAAAAATGACCATTGAACGATTGGAAAATCTAATGCTTAAAGGGCGGACAAATTTTCATTTAAAACATTTAAAATTGATCTAATGTATTTATTATTTTCAACCACAGGATACGACAATATATTTTCGATATGAATATTTGTTATTTTCATAACGCTGAACGAGCAAATCGTATGCTACCGTATAATTGTCCAAAGTTATAAGCAAATGACGAATAATATTTAATCATCACCCGAGAAACATCCAATTAAATAATGCAATTTTTTAATCGGGTCAAGCCTAGTATCTAAATGCTCGAGAGAATTAAATGTATTAATAAAATTACTCTACTCGGTAAGTACTAATCCAGAATATTTTATGAGATTAAATTTTGGCAAACATACATCGATACTGTCATTATTGGAACGATTAGTGTAATTTTTAAGACTAGAAAATCTTTTTTTCCCATTTAAAAATATCGTAATAATTATTTAAAAATTGCTTATAATGTGTGTCCGATTCTAATAATTCTATTTTATCTTTTTTATTGTTAAAAACCGACATATGGTATTCCGTAAATAATAAATAAATATTTTCAATATCGCTAACAGAAATCAAAAAAATGTCGCTTTTACCGGAGACCCATCAATAGATTTATTAAAAAAAAGTTGAATGATTTCAAAACGTATTTGCGCCATACGAAATTTATTAATAATTGATGGCATTTTAAGTAGGCAAGTCGTTGAGAAAATAAATTTAAAAATAAACAAATCGAAATTCAAATTACCTAGGAACGATTTGAAAATTACACGCGACGACGTAGGTACTAGGTACTTACTTTATCCACCAAAAGGATAAATAAGTACTAGACTGAAATAGTATAATAACGGTTCTATTTTTTTAAATGTCAAATTCGAGGAATCGAAAACAATTTTTCTCCGCTTGGAGAAATGAATAGCGAAACGACAATGGCACCAAAGTATGAAAAACTAAATCGATATTTATAAAAAATACCACGATGATTAATAAAAAAAAGCATATTTCGATAAGAGATCGATACCCTAACCATCAAAACTGAATGAATGATATAAACCTGATAAAATCCGGTGACGAAGTGACCAAAATGTTGACGAAAAGGTGGACTGTAAATGAAAAACGAATTTCATTCGACAATATTTTGAGTTTGTTTAAATTTTTGTAGACAAGAACTGGATTCAACTCCCTGGCCACTTAAACCAGCCATTGACAGGTCATAAGCCTAGACTTCTACATTACCTTCTTGAATTTCATTCAGTTTTGTGATAGGGAAATATTTGAAGAAAGGATAGGAACATGGAATGGATACCTACCTTTGATATGATGTTAATGTTCTTCAATTTCGGGCACTGGATGACAAAATGAACATAAAATCTTTTAATGTTTTCCACAACGCGCGACGAATCCAAGCACTTTTTATCCGATTTTATGTGAAGTCAAAAATGTTGTTCTGTTTTTTTGTTTCAAATCTTCTAGTTTTGAATATCTTCCATCTTGATGTTAGGTAAGTAAGAAAGGTACTCGGCCAGAAATATTATCGATAAATGCTGTTATTTACTTAACAATGTGAAAACATGCGAGTATACAAGAATGATCAAAAATGAAAAAAATAATACAGGATAAGAGAGATGCCACCACGTATTTGATGCACTTAACATTGAGAGATAATTCAACTGCTATGGTTTTAATCACAGAGACAAAGTAAAAAATACTGTAAAGTAGAAAAACCAATATGCCAATAATGTACAAAAGTTCATAAGGTCGATAATTGCAGGATCAATAAATGACAGGAAAAATGCAACAATTATCTTAAAGTTCTGGACGCGTAGTGTAAATTAATAAAATATGTAAATTATAATAATAAATATGTACATCTCCCCCCCCCCCTCCTTATCCTCTCTTCAAGCATTTTTGTCCTTATCCCGCCCAATTTACAGTAACTTAATGTTCTTAAAATTAATATTTAAAAAATCTTGTTTTAAACTTATAAATTTAAGAAACACATTCTCATATATTTTTTGTATTTATTTTAAAAGTATAACAGACATGTCATTTTGTGGTTATAACCTTTATCATATAAGTCTATTAAGCGTTTTTTTCCGCATCTCTTGTCTCACTTTTATACACCTGAAAAGCGTATCCTCTTTTATTTTAAACCTTTTTTAAAAATAAATATTACAGGCATATATTTTTAGGGACATAAGCTTTGTCTTATATATTTTAAAAACATGTTAATCCTTTATATTTCTTATTTAAATTTTACTAATCTGAAAAACGTATTTTCTCATATTTCAAATGTATATTTCATAAATATTACAGAGGCACATATTTTTTATCTTTATTTTATAAATATTACAGACATATATTATTTTGGTGATAATCTTTACCTGACAACTTTTGAATGCATACCCTTTTGTTATTTTTATTTTAAATTTGAAAATTTGATAAACGTTTCTAATCGTATTCTTAATCTTTATTTTATAAGTACTTTAGACATATTTTTTTTACAGTTATAACCTTTGCTATGGTTTTAAACCTATTCGTTTAGGTCATGTGAAAAGTCGGAATAATCGACGTGCGTGCATGAGAAGATGTATGAATGTGAAGGAAGCAAAGGAAGTGTGCCAGGACAGAGTGGTGTGGCGTTCTATCCTCTCTGCCTACCCCTCTGGGGAAATGGCGTGATGGTTAGTTAGTTAGTTAGTTAGCTTTTGGTCTTTGAAGGCTTAAGATTTTGTTATGTCTTTGACAACTATTTTTTAAGTTTTGAATGCATGAATTCTTCTATCTACTTTTACTTTTTGTATTTATATTGTGTACTACTTACGATTATAACGGGTTTTGAAACTATCAAAAATACATTTATAAATTGCAAATGGTATCTGTGATATAAACGTAAAACAAAACATAACTTATTATATTTTTCAAAACCAAGGCAATGTTCTCAAAGTCGATCCACAAATTGCCGGCGCTAGTTTTATTACAAATGAAATAGATAAACTACCAACCATAACTTAAAATATCGGTCGTAACGCTAGTGATTGTAATAATATTTTAGACTAATATCCTGACTCCTTGACATTTGTCCATCAGAATATTCGAAGCATTAATGAAAATTTTGACGAGTTTCTAATAATAATAAGTCTATTAAAAAAATCTGCGGACTGTATTATACTTACTAAAGCACATCTTAAAAGCAATTGTCAAGAAAATTATAAAACGGATAATTATAATTGTGTCTCGACTCATAATCTTATAAATAAAAATAGCGGAATAGTAGATTTTATTCACAATAATCATACTATTGAAAAGGTTCAGGAAATACAGTTACAACTTGCAAATTGTTTATAAATAACAATCAAAATAGGCAGTAAAAGTTTATAAATATTTGCAATATATCGCACACACAGTTCACAACCTATCCAATTTATTCAGGAACTAAAACAAGTCATTCTCAATAAAAAAGAATATCCTTCAATAATGATGGGTGATTTCAACATTAATATTGTTGATAACAACGGCAATGAAATCAAAGAGGAACTTCTTAATATGATGGCTGAACTAAGTTTTATTTCATGCATGGAAAATTTTACAAGAGTAGTCGTGACCTTTCGACTTTGTCTGGGAGGGAAGCTGACTGCGGCAGACGCGGCAGACGCGGGTGACGCGGGTGACGAACCAGCGCACACACGTGGTAAGTGGTAACGCGGACGTTACAGTATGTTTATTTATATTGACCCTACCACTCTTTATGGAGCTATCATTGTCCCGTATACTTAAGAAAATTAGAAATGGGAAACATAAAAATCACATTTTATAAGCACACAAGGAAAAAACATCATTTTAAATCTTAATATTCAATCAAAGAATTTCAAGTAATATTAGAAGAAAAAAACCGAGTTTAGTAATGCTTAGCGAGACACATGTTACTGAAGACATTGAAGATTGTTAAGCAAATTAAACTGGATACACTACAGTTCGTTGCAATTCACATAGCAGACATACTGGAGGAGTCATCATGCTGATTAGACGAAATATCACAAGTAGGTGTATGGATATTGTCCAATTAAATTAAAAGCATTCATAATATGTTTTTATATAACGAAATATTATCTTCAGTGTAGGTAGATTGAAAACATTTACGCTTAAGATAATATTTAGTTTTATCTAAATTATTCTTGCACTGTATAATATTCACTAGTCTGAAGATACCCATTAGAGGGTGAAAGCGCTAATTGGTCAAAAAAATAAGTGAAAGTGTACCGAGTATTTTTAATTAATAACTTATAAGTTATTACATCATTACAGTAGAATTCCATCAAGAATTGTCAATAAATAACTTCAATTAGGCTTTATTTTATTGTATCAACTTTTAAAATAACTGGAAATCACTATTTACCAATATTTACCAATCAACGTACGTATTATATACAACTGAAGGATAATAGTATTAATAATAATATATATAGGCGTAATATATAAAAGGTTTTTCAGTCGGCGCGGGTAGATGTTGACGGCCCGTGGCGGCCATTTTGTTTTGATGACATCTGTATAATTTTTTTTTGTTATTCAGTTAATTATGTTTAATCACCATGGCAATTGACACACTTGAACAGTACGTTCAAATAATAAAATTTCATTATCAAAATGAGTGTTTGCTAGTGCAACGCGCCCATTTCACGGAAGACGTGGTGGCCGAAGGGCCGAAGGACTGTAAAGACAGTCAATTTTTTAAAGTTTGGTGGGCAAATTTGAAACAACCGGTTTAGTAATCAATCAACCGACACCCGTCATTTCGAGGAACGCAAGATCGGCCGATAACATCACCGCTGTCTGTGAAAGTGTACAGCAGAACCCGAGGCAGTCAATTCCTTGCCGTGCACAAGAACTCGTCCTTTCGCAGACTTCAATTTGGCGAATATTGCGTCGGGGCTTAGACTTACATCCGTACAAGATCCAACTGACCCAGGAGCTCAAAGTTCATGACCCTATGGTCTATGTCTATACGACGCGCTATTTGACCCCGCTAGACTTTTTCTTGAAAGATTTCTTGAGCTCACAGGTCTATGCAAATAAACTACAATCGACCGATGCCCTAAAGGTGAACATAACACAGGCCATCTATGCGGAAGAGTCATTGAAAATTGGACCAATCGGATCCATGCTACCGTAAAAAGCCGAAGCGGGCATTTAAACGATGTCATATTTCACACATAATGGTACCTATGGGCCTTTCAAATGAAAAAAAAAATTGTTAATACCTCACACACAACTTGTGTAATTTCATTTCAACATCTACCTGCCCTTATTAAAAAACCCTTTATAACATAAAAAGTTGCCTCCGTGGTGAAGTGGTAAAGACGCCTGACTCACGGAAGGTTCCGGGTTTGATTCCCGGTGAGAATACAACAAGTTTAAATGGGATTTTTCTCGAGACTGGATATTCTGTATTTCAATTTACTTTCTTTACAATTTGATTATTAATTTCAAGACAGATTATTGTACATTATTTGAGACATAAGTGCCAACTGTACGGGACTATAAGTCCCGTATTGAGTTGGGACGAGCAATCAGTTGACTCAGACACATGAATATATCATCACAAATATTTTAGAGGATCAGAAACACAACAATAATAATAACAATAAAAAAACAAATATATGACACATCAATATGGTAATCAGTAAATTCATACATTCGGAAAATCATCGAGGAGTTTTCTACTCAAATCCCTCCTACTGAGGAAAATCCAGTCCTCCTCTTCCTCTTATGAAAATAGTTTAGTCTATATTAGTATTTTATGTATTAATTAATAAATTAACTACATCAATAAATAAATGTGCAGATTAAAATTGTATGAAAATATAAAAAAAGAAATAATTAAAAAATAAAATAAAGTTTCATTTCATCGAATGAAAATTTGTTATATTTCTTTCAATTTGACCCGGATGGTTGATTTCTTAAAAGTTTTTTGTAGTTTTGTACAAAATTGTATTCTCAGTTATCGAGAGATGTGCCAAGGGTCTTATGATGTTAAGGCTTTGCACCTTTGTTCACCGTAATTTCGCGTTCATTAAAGTTGGCTAACAAATTCAAAGTTATAACAAGGAACGAGGAACGAGGAACTCGACTCATCACGTTACAATTTGACGGTAGAGTCTGTACCTAACGATCTCGGGAGTAATCTCCACAACCTCCTTGTACATCAGCCATAACTTCACGAACGATTCTGGACGAGGTTGAAACAATGAGTTTACTTAATTGTTTTATTATTTCAACAATGTTTTGAGTATGTCCAAATGCTCGCAGACTGGCTAGATTTTCTCCCTTAGGAGTTGCTCATATTTAAATTTGTCGCGACAGAGAGGGAAAACAGTTTTTAGAAGGAAAAATGGGAGTCTAGGCATTTACAGGGCTTATGACCTGTCATTGGCTGGCTTAAGTGGCCGAAATAAGTTCAGCCGGATGAATCTCACCAACATGATAAAGATTTCAGCTCTTTTACTTCAGAAAAGTCAACAGATGGAAGAGTTGAGGAAATGTGGATGTTCAAACGTAGGCGGAATGGTAAATGCTACACAGTGTGTTAAGTGGCCACTTAAACCAGCCAATGATCTGATCCTCGCTGTTTTAAATGCAGCGAAGATGACTTGGGAGAGGATTGTACGAACAATTCTCCCGCTGTCTGTGTTCATTATTCGGGTTAACTTGATGCAACTAGCTACAACTGCCCTGAATATACTCGCACTAGATGAAAAAGTATTAAATTCATTATGGCGTCCTAAAATATGTCTTATTTTGAGGCTTCTAAAAAGATTGTACCTTCAAAATCAACTTTTGCTAAAATAAATTCAATGCCATCTTCGTTAAATGTTCCTCAATATACCCCAAACGCTGGCAAAATAACCCAAATATGTCTCAGATAAATCTTTTTTATTCTGCACCCCGAGAATAAGTCAACCTATTTATCTCGTGATCCGCCATTATTAAACTCAATGTTATAACTTCCTAACGGAAACTCATTAAATGAGTCTCCCTATGGAATCACCTTAAACAACAGTACTTGTCCTTCTGGAAATCTATTCGTAAATTTAGACATTATTCAAACATTGCCGACTCTTCTTCTTAATATTATATCTAATAATAAAATACCGTTCAACGCTGCCGAATCAAGTGACAACATCTCCATATCCTTAAATTTTAATGGCGGTTCTCTTTTAATGGAGAGAAGAGGCCCCATTTCTAATAAATCTATTTTGCCCTTTCTTCTTCAAAAATATTCCATTTCTGCAGCGGCCATATCTGAGACATAGTTTAAACTCTCTCTACATTGAGTGAGCGGCTACTCCCGCGTCAGGTGGGACTGACCTGATAAGAGCGCAGGTGGAGGTTCTGCCATTCTCGTAAAAAATGGCGTTCCTTTTGAAATAATCCCAGTTTCTTCCCTCAACAATAACCAAACACAAATTTGTGCTATTTGGTCTTTAAACATTATATTAATATCTATTTATTGCAATCCAACGTATGCGTTTGAAGTTAATTGGTGGAATAACCTTATTTTTAACATATCTTTTCAATTTCAATTTTTTATCACTAAATAATGGTTCTCCGACTCGTCTCGGTTCGCCTAGTCAACACGCTAATGCACTTGACCTTTTTACGTCTTCAAACTCTAGCCTCTCTTCTTTCTTGGAACATCATTCCCGACACGTGTGGAAGCGATCATTTTCCGATTATTTTGTCTTTTCAAATATCTTAAACCAATAATACTATCATCCGTCCAAAATGTAGACTTTCATCTAATAAAACCAGCATATCTGGGTTCCAATCTAAGCTTGAAGAAAAAAACATTTCTCCTTTAGAACCATCTCAATTGTGCATAGAATCTTACGATGATCTGATAGGCATTTTGAAACAAACTGCTCTCTGACACATTTATTTACTTCTATAAATCCACATAAACCAAATCTAGTGCCATGGTGGGATTTTAAATGTTTTGATGCTATTATAAGTAGAAAAAACTTTGCAAAAAATACTGTAAAAATATTTCTTTAGAAAATCACCTGGGATTCAAAAAACAACAAGAAAAAGTTTATTTCGGCAAAAAAAGAAATGAGAAACTCTTTCACCTGCATCATCCCTGACTACCATCTCGAGTATGATTAGAAAGCTCAGAGCCACTTACGATCCCCCGATTCTACTAACTCCATATAATATTTTAATTAATCAGTTCATGGATAAAATTGCTCCCCTATCTTGCCAACTACCACAAAATAACTCTTCCAAAATTAATTCTTTAGATCTTTTAAATTTTCCAAAACAAAACAAAACATTTCAGCTTCAATACGTTCTACAAAGTTGAAATGACTCTTCTCCTGGGCCCGACGATATTCCATACTCAAAAATAAAACTATCGATTTCTAAATTTCATATTTTTCTTCTTAGTATTTACAATAAAATATTAACATCGGGTATAATCCCAGATAACTGGGAGCAACAATACGTTGTTCCAATTTAAAATGGAGGTAAAGATCCCACCTTATCGTATCTTCATACCATCCAATAGCTTTATGATCCTGTCATTCCAAAATAATGGAGCACCTTCTAAAAAATTGTTCACTGAACACCATCATCTTATTTTTAAATTTCAGTTTGGTTTTCGTAAATAAAAAGAAACTCTAGACAGTCAATTTATTTTCACGACTGACGTCAGACTGTCATTCTCTCGAAAAGGAAGTGTAGTTGCAGTGTTTTTGGATATCGATGGAGCTTTCAATAATGTTGGTATTTCTGTACTTCTTGATAAATTAATAAAATGTATCGTTCTACAAAAAAGAACTTATTTTATTTCAAATATGTTTTCCGAGAGGACTATTCGATAGTTTGATTAAAATTCCACAATCAGCACGAGAGTAGTCTGGAAACATCTTCCACGAGGCTCGGTTTTAAGCCCCGTATTATTTAATATTTATACACGTGATTCGGAAACGTTAATAAATTGTAGGATATTATTTTTCGCTGACAATTTTACCATCTATTCGTATGTTTTGGAAAAAAGTATCTCAGCCGCTGAAACGAAAGTTCTAAATCCCTTAAATGATTAAAGTTCGTGGCTTTTGGCAAATGGTCTAAAATTATCACTTCAGAAAAGTTAAGTAATGATTTTTTCCAAAAAAAGACGCCCCGTTAGCCTTGATATTCAATTTTAAAATCAAACTAACCCAAATCATTCATTTGTAAAATTTTTGGGTCTCAATTTGGAATCATCTCCTTCTCGTCAGTTCATATTAACGAAATTGGAGCAAAAATAACAAAAAAAATATATTCTCTAACTTACAGCTGGAATTTGGTGGGGATCGCACCCATCTGTTCTGATCGCATATGGATTATGCATGGTTTCTTTTTGGCTCTCTTCCGAATTATTTGTCAAAAATACTCGACCGAATTCAGTACAAATCGTTATGATTGATTGCAGGGTTTATGAGACCTACTCCAGTATTATTTTTTTATTAGATAAACAAACAGTATGTACACAAATATTGCCAATTTCTTTGTATATTAGGGTAAGACACTCGTGCACACACCAAAAAAATTGTTTACACTTAATAGACTAATTTAAATTATAAATGTAAAAGAAACGAAATGAAAAAAATCGTACAAAATAATAAATTTCTCTAATAATCTGCTTCTCTCAAAATGTCTATATTTTTTTACCTAAATTTACATACATTGTCACAAAATATATCAGCCTAGGTAAATATATCGTTATATTGGTCGCATATTTTAGGTATTGTAGATTGTTTAAAATAGTTCGTTGACGCGTTTTCTTTGTAAAACAGAAGATTTTGTATTGTCGGTCTAGACGGCACACGGAATGGAAGTTTTACAAGTAGATTAGGAGAACCAATTTGATTATTTATTAATTTGAATAAAAATAATCGGTCTTACATTATTCTTCCAATTTTAAGAAAGTTTATTCCATGGTACTGCATACTTTCAGCATGGTTAGAGAAGTTAATGTTTAACTGGTAGTCGACCTGCTTAAAAAAAATGTTGAACCCTTTCTAGTCTACTAATACTTACATTATAGTAAATAGGAGTACAGTATTCTAGCTGGGGACGAACAAATGTTTTGTAGAGTTTTTCAAATGTCTGCATGTTGAAATGGTTTCGATACCCACATAATAAGTCCGACCATTTTATATGTTTTTTTCGGGACTGATTCAATTCGATGTTAGAGGTATAATTGAGTATTTTATTATAATAGAAATCTTAAGTATTTGAACAGTATTTCTACGATATTACACCATCATATGTTCACCCCGCTCTCGATGAGCGCGTCTCCCGCGTGACCTTCTTCGTGACTCCTCTTCGTCGCCACTCGGGGGCGCTGCGTGCGTGATCGCTAGTACCGCGTGATCCTAGCGTTCACAGCGCTACAAAATGCCCTCAATAGTTCGGCCAACCCGACTCTTCCGCGTCCCCGCAGAAGTAAATGAGTGTCGTTCTGGTCCGACAGGTTCCCTCGTAAGGTCACCGTCGCTGGTTCCTTTAGCCTTCATTTATGGGTCTCGGAACCTAATAAGAAAATCACTCAAAAGCCCCGAAGGCAAATATATTGACGTTGTGCCCGAAGACTGAAATTGTGCCCCGAACGCAAATATTTTATAATTTCAGCCCCGAAGGCAAACATTCGTAGCCCCGGAGGCAAATACTTTGATATTGTGCCCGAAGACTGAAATTGTGCCCCTAAAGAAAATATTTTATAATTTCATCCCGAAAGAGTGAAATTGTGCCCCGAAGGCAAATAGTTTATAATTTCAGCACCGAAGGCAAATATTTCTAGCCCCGGAGGCAAATACTTTGATAGTGTGCCCGAAGACTGAAATCGTGCGCCGAAGGCAAATATATTTAAAATAGGCAAATATAAATATAATATATGAAGAATGGTTATGACCATCTCATTATTCTTCGGCTGACGAAGCCATATCTCGCTAACACCATTTTTTTTCATTCAGTCTCTGGCAATTACATTTTTATACTGCCTCTTTCCCTTGTTAGTTGAGGTTACCTCATATCTATCACTATGCGAGACAACAGTAATTCTGTATGGCCCTGCATATGGAGAAACTAGCTTGCCACTGGTAAATCTCCCGCCAATCGCGGTCGCGAGCCACATAAAAGCTCTAAAGGAGTCTTTCCAGTCCCTCGACTTGACAGTTGAGTTAATACCCAACTGAACTTTAGGAAAGTCTCTGTGCCACCTTTTTTGTTCTTCATCCATGTGAGCTATTAGCGACGCTAGAATAGTGCGGTTTGGTTGTTCTACTTAGCCATCGGCCCGAGGAGAAGCCACCGCATTTTTCGCATGCTTAATGTCCGATCCATCACAATACTCGCTAAACTCTCGGCCGGTAAACGCAGTTTCTCCGTCGCTGATCACTCTCACTGGATAACCGAAAGCCTTCGTCAATCGATTTAATACTGAAATAACACCTCTCGCGTTGGCGCTAGCTGCCGTTTCGAGCCACACAAACTTTGTCAAAACATAAATTATGGCATAAATGTAAGATTTACCTGGACTCTTGCAAAATGGACCTAAATGATCAATATGCAGTGTGTGAAAAGATGAAGTAACCCTCGAAATCGGGTGTAACAACCCCCCAGGTTGTTCACCGGTTGGTTTCTTAGTAAACTGGCACTCGATGTAGTTTTTGATATGTTTTTCTGCCACCTTTCTCATCTTTGGAAACCAGTACATAGCTCTTGTGGCCTCCGAATATTTTTTTAATATGCAAATGCCCACAACCGTCACGATAAGTTTTCATAACGTGCCATCGAGCACTCTTAGGTAGAACTGGTCTAATCTTATCATCCACTATGCGAAAAAAGCGATAATTTACTTATTTTTAGTCTTCAGTCAACTCGTCCTCTTTCTGCATTTTCCAAGTTCCGATTCAAGATAAACGTCGGAATATTCTCACCTTTCTCTTAAAGTACGTCAACCAGTTATTTTTCTTTAATATAGTTTGCAGCGATAAGCTTTTGACTCGAGGCATCAGCGTGTAGCATACATGCTCCTGACTTATATTTAACTGCAAAGTCATTGCATTACAGAGTCCAACACTCATCATTCAGTATTATTAGTGCTCATCGGGCGTCACGAAAGATGCGTATCGTATAGATTATTATTTGATGATGACCATTTGCCAAATCGAGGCAGCAATACCGAGATTGCGATACGCATCGATTTTTTTTTTGAAGTAGTAAAATCATACTTACAAAAGGTAATTTTGCTTTTTCGATAATTCTAACTTCCATTAGTTCGGATACAATTTTTCTCAGAATCTCTTTCTCGCGGTTAAATATTTAAAAGGTACCATTATTAATTTCTGACAT
Organism: Micrasema longulum; assembly: GCF_059751315.1. Classification (NCBI taxonomy): domain Eukaryota; kingdom Metazoa; phylum Arthropoda; class Insecta; order Trichoptera; family Brachycentridae; genus Micrasema; species Micrasema longulum. The sequence continues at coordinate 255,307 of NW_028278210.1, forward strand.
TGTTTTCCATCAGGTTCGTTTACTCGGAGATGGACATGTCAAGAGTAGGAATAATCGGCGTGCGTGCATGAGAAGATGTAGAAGAAGCGAGGTCTGAATGCAAAGAAAGAGTGATATGGCGTTCTATCCTCTCTGTCCGCCCCTACGAAAAATGGCGTGATGGTTTGTGTTTTTTGTTTTCCATCAATTGAATAGTCGTTTCAATATCACATTGACCCAACTCGATTCCATTACTAGAAAAACAGACGTCAAATTCATTGTGTAAATAATCTAAAACCTTCCTCTCGTTTTTTGTAATCTTATCAACCTCAATTGAAGAATTACAACCAGATTCTAATATATAGATCCTGGAAATGCATTCATCGTTTAAAAGTTAAAAATGTCCACCGGTTTGATTTCTCAATTTCATAACGGAAGTTGCATCTTGCGTTTCCACTTCGTTACCCAAAAAATATTTTTCACAGATGGGTTTTCTTTGTTCGAAATGCTTCAATTTAATGGTTCTACTCATAATAAGTTCAGATCGAATAGAAACTTTATTATTGTCAGGTTTAAAGGCAGTCTCCAAGTAACGAAACATGTTATTTTGTTAAAATCTTCAATTCAAGTAATTCAATTCACTGTCGTAAATATAAAATTTAGTAGATGTCTTTACCGCGAAAATGTCAGAGGATACTTATTATTATTTTTGTTTTTTCTGTCTGAATCTCCTGTATTAGGTGTCGTTAGCGATATACTGTAAGCAGCATTCTTCGACTGTGTATTTTATGTGACCTATCCATGTTGGTGTCGGTCGTTTGTATTTGTCACTATTTTAGATATAGTACGAGTATTATAATATCTCTTCACAAGCACTTGAAAAGAGAACTGGGCTTACCAATTTATGCACATTTTGTTCCCCGGTCACTTTTAAGCACGCATTTTTACACATTTTACACATGTTTAAAATTACACGAATGTTAGATGTATAATTGAGTATTTTATTATAATGGAAATTTTAAGTATTTCAACAGTATTACTATGATATTGCACCATCATATATTCACCCTGCTCTCGGTGAGTGCGTCTCCCTCGTGACCTTTTTTGTGACTCCTCTTCGTCGCCACTTGGGGGCGCTGCAGTTCACAGCGCTACAAAATGCCCAATAATATGAATATTAGACATTAGTTTCGTATCAATTTGCGTTTGCGCGAAATACAAAATGAATGACATTTACTAATATTTAATTCCAGTAAATTTTTATTACAATACTGAAAAAGTCTGTAGAGATCTTCTTGCATTTTTGCACAGTCAGTGTGAGATTTAATACAAGCGTAAATTTTCATGTCATCAGCAAAAGAGGTGAATTTATAATATTTAAAACAATTGTTTATGCCATAACTATATGAATTAAAGAGTAGAGGGCCTAGGTGAGAACCCTGTTGTACACCAGAAAGTATGGTTGCAATGTCTGAATTATAGCCTTTAATAGTTACACTCTATGACCTTTATTCTTGGTATGATGTAAACCATCTGAGTAAATTCCCGTGGATACCCATGTACCGTAATTATTTATTAAAATTTTATGATTCAACCTGTCAAATGCTTTGGAATAGTTGGTGTATATGACATCTGTCTGATTCTTACTACGCATGTTTTGCAAAGAAAAATCTGTGAAAATTGTAAGATTTGATAAAACTGACCGTTGTTTTAGGAAACCGTGTTGTTTATTTAGGATATATTTCAAAATTAGGGGATATATGCGATCAAATAAAAAAAAAAATAAGTTTACTAAATACCGACAGAATTGAGATTGGACGATAGTTTTTGGCTACATTTTTTGCTCCCGGCTTGTGTATTGGAATAAATTTCCTTAAACTTCTGAGAAAAAATTCCTTCTTTAAAAGCTCGGGTTTCCTAGAAAAACGGTGCCGATATCTTAACGGCCGTACGAACGGTGATGCGGTGAACGGCCGCCGAAACGGTGACCAGAGAGTGGTTTCCTAGGAAAACGTTGCCACGGCAGCTTATCTGTCAAAAATATGCCCTAGAATGCGATCTGTCATATTTGTCATTATTTATGAATAGTTTGTCACAGTTTTATATAATTTTAAACAATTTCGAAGGCATGCGACCTTCTCGTGCACGAAAATTGTATTAAAAAAAGAGTCAACTCTTTTTAAGACAATGAATTCAAGGAGAAATACTGTTTTTCGAAGGAAAATATGAGGCGCATAATTACTCTAGTAAAACTCGATTTGGAAGGACACAAACGAGATGAGAAAATACCAGTAGAACTCCAGGGCCTAGCTGCTATTCGGTACTGGGGTAGTAATGAGGTACTCATATGTAATGAATAATAATTTTGGAAATATGTAGGTATCGTTTCTGTCAATTCATTTGACAATTTTAAATACGTAAATGTTTAATGCCTATAGATATTAACTTTTGATAAATCTTCCAGATTCAAGACGACTCTGCTGATATGCACGAATTTAGTCACCGAACCATTTCAAAAATACCCATGTAGGAATGAAGCAACATCAATTGGCATGAAAAACACCGGAGTATATTATAATGAAGCCAGTGTCCAGAACAAATGTAGTTATATCCGGCTTATTTTGTATGAGAGGATTTCTTAAAGTCATAGGTGCAATAGATTTTTTTATATATTTTTATTTTATTTATTAATAACAAATTAAAATACAATATTACAACTAAATATTTTTTTTTTACATTGATCAAATAAATATATTTACATTAACGTTTCCCATTACGTAAAAGAAATGAACTATTCTTGTGTACATAATGGGGAGTGACGTCTTACAATAGATTATTTTATTTTAATCAATAGTATTTTTAGAATAACATAAATAAATGACAAAAAAGATATTAACGATGTTTTCAATCAGTGTTACATAAAGAAGAATTATAGATGTAATTTTTTACTTCTTTCTTAAATATATTGTATTCCTGACTGTACTTTTTATTATCTTTGTTCATTTCGTTAAAGAAAAATATTCCTCTGTAAGTATAATGATGTTGTGCGGTAGTTGTTTTTAATTCATTTAATCCATCACAATAGATCTTCGCAGGTTGCAGTGACGTCAGGAGTTTGTATACAAGGCATGCTACACAATATCTTTGATATCCGATAATAATGCTATTAACAGAAAGGCATTTGAATTGTTTCAAACAGATAAAATATTACTCCCTAGTTTACCTCACCCACTAGATAATAGTGGAACTTTATTTTACAAATTTGATCCTGTACTTACATTTGATTAAGTGTGTTTGCAATTATTGGATCAATTCAAAAAAATCCTCATTTAAATGATTTCACATAATAATAATAATATTAGACGCTCAATTTCAACATTCGAAATTCATTAATGATCTTGAAAAAAAAACATTGATCAAATTTGGGCACATGTTATCATACAAAGTCCTTTATCCAAGCAACATTCTAAAATAAAATGTATCCCTAGCGTTAAAAATTTTTAATGAGAAAACAATTGGTGGGTTTAACGTGCGTAGCGCTTAAAAATCCAGAACTGTTCGTAGAACCCGAGAGTACTCTAGATTTTAAAAGTATATTTTGTAGATGGTGGAAGATTGTTAATGGGTAAAGTGTATTTGAATTTCAGAGATTCGACAATCTTCACAAGGAACCCATTAGAGAAGATAGTGTAGATCGTAAACATTTTCTAAGAAACATGTCCCTTTGGTTAAAAACTTGGAGACTCTCAATACCTGAGAGTTAGTCTCTAGGTGTACGAAAATTTAAATCCCTCATTACTACATTGAATGCGTTTTCAATGTTGATCCCATATATGTTTTCCATGCAAAGAGTAGAATATTTACTCTTGAGTAAATTTCAAAACGATAACTTAGAAGCGAGGTTCGGCTGTTATCGTCAAACGAGTGGAGCTTATTATTGTATTAGTTATTTGCAAGTCTTAGAGAGTGAGAGAAAGCTTTGATTTAAAAGTGCTGTAATATTGCTGGAGTGGAGTGAGGTTTTGGTAGGTATATGAATATGAGTTAGTGTATATGAGTGTGAGGGTGGGTTTGTGGAAAGGGTGAGTGTGTGTTTGATACGAGTGGATAGAAACATTTTAAATTTATAATGTAAAAACAAATAAATACAAATATATGATTTATAGTTTATATTATATATGTTTAGTCTCTCTGATTTGATGTTATATGTTAGACTTTTAAATAGTATTCCTTGAGTATGTTGGATTTATAAATAAATATTTGCAATTTGTAAAATATCATAATTACTTATAATCACATCTGTATAATAACTACTTTTAGTTTATTTAATCCTGTAATTATTGTTATTAATATAATACTAAATGCGATATGATAAGGTTTGCTGACGATATTGCTATGGTTGCTGAAAGTGAAGAAGAACTGTAAGAGCCCTTACAACTATGGAAAGCATTCTTCAAAATAACTACAGTATGAAGATAAATAAAGACAAAACAAAGCTACTGACTGTGGGCCGAATGCAACACCGGATGAGAGTAGTGATGTCGGGAATACCACTAAAGAACACCGAGGAGTTTGTCTACCTCGGGAGCAAAATAGCGTGGGACGGTCGGTCTAAGAGCGAGGTCAACAGCCGTATACATCAAGCTAGACTTGCGTGTAATAAAAGGTCCAAAATAATAGAATCAAATAATATAGACCTAAAACTGAGAATAATTCTAATCGAGACCAATGTATGGAGTATCTTGATGTATGGCTGCGAGACATGGTGCCTATCCGAAAGAGATAAACGGAGACTAGAGGCTTTTGAGGTGTGGTCCTAAGGAAGACTACTAGGAATTTTCTGGAGAGACCGCATTACAAATGAAGAGGTTCTCCACAGAATCGAAGGTGGAAGGCACCTGTTCAGGACCTTGTCCGAAAGGCGAGCGAGATGGATCGGTCATGTAATACGTCAAGAAGGCCCGCATGCGCAATGGAGGGGATGACCGAGGGGACAAATTCTAGGGGACGCCCACGCCGAGAGTACCCGGAGGACCTATTAGAGGACGTGCGCTGCTCATCATATGTTGACTTTAAAAAAGCCGCACAAGACAGGGAGGAATGGAGGAGAAGAACGAAAGTAATTGCTGCCAGCCGATCCCAGGATTGAGACAAGAGAAGAAGAAGATCATACACAAATAATTTTTAAAAATACGTTACATAATAATTTATAAAATAAAAGGTGTAAATGTTTGATGAAATAAAAATAAAGTATACATACAATAACTACATTTTTATTTGTAACTGATCTTGGTACGTTCTATTCCTTCACAGGGCCAATTTCTAGTGTTTTGGTAAACAAAGCATGATATCCGGTAAACAGAAATAAGGAAGAGATATTTTTTTTCTTTTATTTAGGAAACATTAAGTACAATTACATAGTCTTATAGTATGCAAAATTGTATGTAAATTATGTTTTTAATACCTCTTCCATTATGTATTATAATTTTATATGTATTCTTCTCCTTTTTGTAAATCATGAGGAATGTAGTATATACTCTTATAATATATTCTCTATTGCATAATATTTATTTAAATTTAAGATCATAATGAAAAATCCTCAAATATGCCATACTAAAACGATTTCTTGTTTAGCATTAGGTCTTGTACCAATATATATGTTACTCATATAATATTTGTACTTTTATACAAATATGAACCAAACTTTTCTTCTTTAAATATCTCTTTGTAAAACAAAAGAACCAGAATTATCTTTACTTTATGTTTTCTTTAATATACATGTATAAACTTGTAATAATTGTAGTAACAATTCATACTGGAACATCTGAACTTAATATTGCTAACTATATATAAACTGTACAGATTTCTTCTGAAAAATTACAATAATTATACACTTACTTCTTACAGACACCATAATATAGACTTATAACTTTCATATGTAATAATATACATAACTACAAACTGTAAGTTCGAAACGAAAATGTCTTCAGCGTTTAACTAATAATATATGTACCTCACAACACGGTATTGTATAAATTCTTTAGGAATATCATCTGCTCCATATCATACAAGTATATGTCCAACCTTTTTTAATAATAATTAAATTCATTTTATAAGACTGTCAAAATATAATATAGTATTTTACATGGTAACAACAAACATAAAGAATACATTTGTCATTACAAAGCGGACATTGTTATCAATTCATTATTACTCTATTATAGCTATGTAAGTACTCACCTAGAATTTGCATTCATAACTTACAAACCACAATACATTATTTACATTGACAGGCTGGAGAAAATACAAAATATTTTTTAAAACATTTGAATTTCTGATGCTTTCTTAAATTTCATGAGATTACTTAGCATTAGGTCTTATACGCATATATTATATGTAACTCATATAATATTTGTACTTTTATACAAATATGAACCAAACTTTTCTTCTTTAAATATCTCTTTGCAATTCACTTTACTTTATGTTTTCTTTAATATACATATAAAAACTTGTAATAATTGTAGTAACAATTTATACTGGAACATCAGAACTTAATATTGCTTACTATATATAAACTGTACAGATTTATTCTGAAACATTACAATTATTATACACTTACTTCTTACAGACACCATAATATAGACTTATAACTTTCATATGTAATAATATACATAACTACAAACTGTAAGTTCGAAACGAAAATGTCTTCAGCGTTTAACTAATAATATATGTACCTCACAACACGGTATTGTATGAATTCTTAAGGAATATCATCTGCTCCAAATCATACAAGGATATGTCCAACCTCTTTTAATAATAATTAAATTCATTTTATCAGTCTGTCAAAATATAATATAGTATTTTAGATGGTAACAACAAACATAAAGAATACATTTGTCATTACAAAGCGGACATTGTTATCAATTCATTATTAGTCTATTATAGCTATGTAAGTACTCACCTACAATTTGCATTCATAACTTACAAACCACGACACACTACTAATTATGACAGGCTGGAGAAAATACAAAATATTTTTTTAATACATTTGAATTTCTGATGCTCTTTTACATTTCACTTGAAAGACTTTTACTCTTTTTTTTTACTGCTGCTTTTATATTTTTAAACTTATTTGAATTACTTTTAGAAAAGCATTTGAAAAAAGTATATTGCTTTTTTAACCATAATATGTTATTATTTTTTAAAATGTTTTCTTAAATTAAATTAAATTTATTGTCTTTTTTTCTTTAAAAATCTCTTTGTAAAAAGAGATATTGGTTTGGGTTTGGTTCATATTTGTATAAAGTACAAATATTATATGAGTAATATGTATATATATGAGTATAAGACCTAATGCTAAACAAGAAATCACTTTAGTATGGCATATTTGAGGATTTTTCATTACAATCCTAAATTTACATAAATATTCTCTAATAAAAAATATATTATGTGAGTATAAACTACATTTCTCATGATCTACAAAAAGGAGAAGAATACATGTAAAATTATAATTCAAAATGGAATGACAATAATGTGTTTGACCATGCACATTTCCTCAACTCTTCCAGCTGTTGAATATTGTGAAGTAAAAAAGCTAAAACCTTTATCATGTGGGTGAGATTCATCCGGCTGAACCAAATCACCTACTAGACAACGCCTGGAAACAATTTTCCAATTTTTATACTTCTTCTTTTACGAGGTAGTAATTCAACAATGTTTGAGTATGTCCAAATGCTTGCAGACTGGCTGGATTTCCTCCCTAGGGAGTTGTTCGTATTTCCATTTATTTCAACAGAGAGGGAAAAAGTTTTCGAGAAGCTTGCAGACTAGCTCGATTTCTTCCCTAGGGAGTTGTTAGTATTTAAATTTATTTCAACAGAGAGGGAAAAAGTTTTCGAGAAGGGAATATGGAAGTCAAGGCATTTACAGGGCTTATGACCTGTCATTTGCTGGTTTGAGTGGCCACTTTACACACTGTGTAACATTCACCATTCTGCCCATGTTTGAACATCCACATTTCCCCAACTCTTCCATCTGTTGACTTTTGTGAAGTAAAAAAGCTAAAACCTTAAACACGTGGGTAAGATTCATCCGGCTGAACCAAATCACCTACTAGGCATTGGAATTCCTCCCTAGGGAGTTGTTCGTATTTAAATTTATTTCAACAGAGAGGGAAAAAGTTTTCGAGAAGGGTATATGGAAGTCTAGGTTTTGGGGCTTATGACCTGTCATTGGCTGGTTTGAGTGGCCACTTTGCACACTATGTAACATTTACCATTCTGCCAATGTTTGAACATCCACATTTCCTCAACTCTTCCATCTGTTGACTTTTGTGAAGTGAAAGAGCTGAAACCTTTATCACGTGGGTGAGATTCATCCGGCTGAACCAAATCACCTACTAGGCATTGGAATTCCTCCCTAGGGAGTTGTTCGTATTTAAATTTATTTCAACAGAGAGGGAAAAAGTTTTCGAGAAGGGTATATGGAAGTCTAGGTATTTACAGGGCTTATGACCTGTCATTGGCTGGTTTGAGTGGCCACTTTACACACTATCTAACATTTACCATTCTGCCCATGTTTGAACATCCACATTTCCTAAACTCTTCCATCTGTTGACTTTTTTGAAGTGAAAGAGCTGAAACCTTTATCACGTGGGTGAGATTCATCCGGCTGAACCAAATCACCTACTAGGCATTGGATTTCCTCCCTAGGGAGTTGTTCGTATTTATATTTATTTCAACAGAGAGGGAAAAAGTTTTCGAGAAGGGTATATGGAAGTCTAGGCCTTTACAGGGCTTACCACCTGTCATTGGCTGGTTTGAGTGGCCTCTTTACACACTATGTTACATTTACTATTCTGCCCATGTTTGGACATCCACATTTCCTCAACTCTTCCATCTGTTGACTTTTGTGAAGTAAAAGAGGTGAAACCTTTATCACCTGGGTGAGATTCATCCGGCTGAACCAAATCACCTACTAGGCATTGGAATGTCTCCCTAGGGAGTTGTTCGTATTTAAATTTATTTCAACAGAGAGGGAAAAAGTTTTCGAGAAGCTTGCAGACTGGCTGGATTTCCTCCCTCGGGAGTTGTTCATATTTACATTTTTTTCAACAGAGAGGTTTCGAGAAGGGAATATGGAAATCTATGCATTTACATGGCTTATAACCTGTCATTGCCTAGTTTGAGTGGCCACTTTACACACTGTGTAACATTCACCATTCTGCCAATCTTTGAACATCCAAATTTCCTCAACTCTTCCATCTGTTGACTTTTGTGAAGTAAAAGAGCTGAAACCTTTATCACGTGGGTGAGATTCATCCGGCTGAACCAAATCACCTACTAGGCATTGGAATGTCTACCTAGGGAGTTGTTCGTATTTAAATTTATTTCAACAGAAAGGGAAAAAGTAATCATGAAGGGAATATGGAAGTCTAGGCATTTACAGGGCTTATGACCTGTCATTGGCTGGTTTGAGTGGCCACTATGAACACTGTGTAACATTCACCATTCTGCCCATGTTCGAACATCCACATTTCCCCAACTCTTCCATCTGTTGATTTTTGTGAAGTAAAAGAGCTGAAACCTTTATCACCTGGGTGAGATTCATCCGGCTGAACCAAATAGCCTACTAGGCATTGGAATTCCTCCCTAGGGAGTTGTTCGTATTTAAATTTATTTCAACAGAGAGGGAAAAAGTTTTCGAGAAGGGTATATGGAAGTCTAGGTATTTACAGGGCTTATGACCTGTCATTGGCTGGTTTGAGTGGCCACTTTACACACTATGTAACATTTACCATTCTGCCAATGTTTGAACATCCACATTTCCTCAACTCTTCCATCTGTTGACTTTTGTGAAGTAAAAGAGCTGAAACCTTTATCACCTGGGTGAGATTCATCCGGCTGAACCAAATCACCTACTAGGCATTGGAATGTCTCCCTAGGGAGTTGTTCGTATTTAAATTTATTTCAACAGAGAGGGAAAAAGTTTTCGAGAAGGGTATATGGAAGTCTAGGTATTTACAGGGCTTATGACCTGTCATTGGCTGGTTTGAGTGGCCACTTTAAACACTATGTAACATTTACCATTCTGCCCATGTTTGAACATCCACATTTCCTAAACTCTTCCATCTGTTGACTTTTTTGAAGTGAAAGAGCTGAAACCTTTATCACGTGGGTGAGATTCATCCGGCTGAACCAAATCACCTACTAGGCATTGGGATTCCTCCATAGGGAGTTGTGTGTGTTTAAATTTATTTCAACAGAGAGGGAAAAAGTTTTCGAGAAGCTTGCAGACTGGCTGGATTTCCTCCCTCGGGAGTTGTTCATATTTACATTTTTTTCAACAGAGAGGTTTCGAGAAGGGAATATGGAAATCTATGCATTTACATGGCTTATAACCTGTCATTGCCTAGTTCCTCAACTCTTCCATCTGTTGACTTTTGTGAAGTAAAAGAGCTGAAACCTTTATCACGTGGGTGAGATTCATCCAACTGAACCAAATCACCTACTAGGCATTGGAATTCCTCCCTAGGGAGTTGTTCGTATTTAAATTTATTTCAACAGAGAGGGAAAAAGTAATCAAGAAGGGAATATGGAAGTGTAGGCATTTACAGGGCATATGACCTATTAATGGCTGATTTGAGTGGCCACTGTACACACTGCGTAACATTCACCATTCTGCCCATGTTTCAAGATCCACATTTCCGTATTTATATTTATTTCAACAGAGAGGGAAAAAGTTTTCGAGAAGGGTATATGGCAGTCTAGGCCTTTACAGGGCTTACGACCTGTCATTGGCTGGTTTGAGTGGCCTCTTTACACACTATGTTACATTTACCATTCTGCCCATGTTTGAACATCCACATTTCCTCAACTCTTCCATCTGTTGACTTTTGAGAAGTAAAAGAGCTGAAACCTTTATCACGTGGGTGAGATTCATCCGGCTGAACCAAATCAGCTACTAGGCATTGGATTTCCTCCCTAGGGAGTATTTCGTATTTACATTTAATTCAACAGAGAGGGAAAAGGTTTTCGAGAAGCTTGCAGACTGGCTGGATTTCCTCCCTCGGGAGATGTTCGTATTTAAATTTATTTCAACAGAGAGACAAACTTATCGAGAAGGGATTATGAAAGTCTAGGCATTTACAGGGCTTCTGACCTGTCATTGGCTGGTTTGAGTGGCCACTTTACACACTGTGTAACATTCACCATTCTGCCCATGTTTAAACATCCACATATCCCCAACTCTTCCATCTGTTGACTTTTGTGAAGTAAAAGAGCTGAAACCTTTATCACGTGGGTGAGATTCATCCGGCTGAACCAAATCACCTACTAGGCATTGGATTTCCTCCCTAGGGAGTTGTTCGTATTTATATTTATTTCAACAGAGAGGGAACAAGTTTTCGAGAAGAGAATATGGAAATCTAGGCATTTACAGGGCTTATGACCTGTCATTGCCTGGTTTGAGTTGCCACTTTACACACTGTGTAACATTCACCATTCTGCCAATCTTTGAACATCCACATTTCCTCAACTCTTCCATCTGTTGACTTTTGTGAAGTAAAAGAGCTGAAACCTTTATCACGTGGGTGAGATTCATCCGGCTGAACCAAATCACCTACTAGGCAACGCTTGGAAACAATTTTCCAATTTTTATACTTCTTCTTTTACCAGGTAGTAATTCAACAATGTTTGATTATGTCCAAATGCTTGCAGACTGGCTGGAATTCCTCCCTAGGGAGTTGTTCGTATTTACATTTATTTCAACAGAGAGGGAAAAAGTTTTCGAGAAGGGAATATGGAGGTCTAGGCATTTACAGGGCTTATGAGCTGTCATTGGCTGGTTTGAGTGGCCACGTTACACACTGTGTAACATTCACCATTCTGCCAATCTTTGAACATCCACAATTCCTCAACTCTTCCATCTGTTGACTTTTTTGAAGTGAAAGAGCTGAAACCTTTATCACGTGGGTGAGATTCATCCGGCTGAACCAAATCACCTACTAGGCATTGGATTTCCTCCCTAGGGAGTTGTTCGTATTTATATTTATTTCAACAGAGAGGGAAAAAGTTTTCGAGAAGGGTATATGGAAGTCTAGGCCTTTACAGGGCTTACGACCTGTCATTGGCTGGTTTAAGTGGCCTCTTTACACACTATGTTACATTTACCATTCTGCCCCTGTTTGAACATCCACATTTCCTCAACTCTTCCATCTGTTGACTTTTGTGAAGTAAAAGAGCTGAAACCTTTATCACGTGGGTGAGATTCATCCGGCTGAACCAAATCACCTACTAGGCATTGGAATTCCTCCCTAGGGAGTTGTTCGTATTTATATTTATTTCAACAGAGAGGGAAAAAGTTTTCGAGAAGGGTATATGGAAGTCTAGGCCTTTACAGGGCTTACGACCTGTCATTGGCTGGTTTAAGTGGCCTCTTTACACACTATGTTACATTTACCATTCTGCCCATGTTTGAACATCCACATTTCCTCAACTCTTCCATCTGTTGACTTTTTTGAAGTGAAAGAGCTGAAACCTTTATCACGTGGGTGAGATTCATCCGGCTGAACCAAATCACCTACTAGGCATTGGAATGTCTCCGTAGGGAGTTGTTCGTATTTAAATTTATTTCAACAGAGAGGGAAAAAGTTTTCAAGAAGGGTATATGGAAGTCTAGGTATTTACAGGGCTTATGACCTGTCATTGGCTGGTTTGAGTGGCCACTTTACACACTATGTAACATTTACCATTCTGCCCATGTTTGAACATCCACATTTCCAAAACTCTTCCATCTGTTGACTTTTTTGAAGTGAAAGAGCTGAAACCTTTATCACGTGGGTGAGATTCATCCGGCTGAACCAAATCACCTACTAGGCATTGGATTTCCTCCCTAGGGAGTTGTTCGTATTTATATTTATTTCAACAGAGAGGGAAAAAGTTTTCGAGAAGGGTATATGGAAGTCTAGGCCTTTACAGGGCTTACGACCTGTCATTGGCTGGTTTAAGTGGCCTCTTTACACACTATGTTACATTTACCATTCTGCCCCTGTTTGAACATCCACATTTCCTCAACTCTTCCATCTGTTGACTTTTGTGAAGTAAAAGAGCTGAAACCTTTATCACGTGGGTGAGATTCATCCGGCTGAACCAAATCACCTACTAGGCATTGGAATTCCTCCCTAGGGAGTTGTTCGTATTTATATTTATTTCAACAGAGAGGGAAAAAGTTTTCGAGAAGGGTATATGGCAGTCTAGGCCTTTACAGGGCTTACGACCTGTCATTGGCTGGTTTGAGTGGCCTCTTTACACACTATGTTACATTTACCATTCTGCCCATGTTTGAACATCCACATTTCCTCAACTCTTCCATCTGTTGACTTTTTTGAAGTGAAAGAGCTGAAACCTTTATCACGTGGGTGAGATTCATCCGGCTGAACCAAATCACCTACTAGGCATTGGAATGTCTCCCTCGGGAGTTGTTCATATTTACATTTTTTTCAACAGAGAGGGAACAAGTTTTCGAGAAGGGAATATGGAAATCTAGGCATTTACAGGGCTTGTGACCTGTCATTGCCTGGTTTGAGTGGCCACTTTAAACACTATGTAATATTTACCATTCTGCCAATCTTTGAACATCCACATTTCCACAACTCTTCCATCTGTTGACTTTTGGGAAGTAAAAGAGCTGAAACCTTTATCACGTGGGTGAGATTCATCCGGCTGAACCAAATCACCTACTAGGCAACGCTTGGAAACAATTTTCCAATTTTTATACTTCTTCTTTTACCAGGTAGTAATTCAACAATGTTTGATTATGTCCAAATGCTTGCAGACTGGCTGGATTTCCTCCCTAGGGAGTTGTTCGTATTTCTATTTACTTCAACAGAGAGGGAAAAAGTTTTCGAGAAGCTTGCAGACTGGCTGGATTTCCTTCCTAGGGATTTGTTCATATTTACATTTATTTCAACAGAGAGGGAACAAGTTTTCGAGAAGGGAATATGGAAATCTAGGCATTTACAGGGCTTATGACCTGTCATTGCCTGGTTTGAGTGGCTACTTTACACACTGTGTAACATTCACCATTCTGCTAATCTTTGAACATCCACATTTCCTCAACTCTTCCATCTGTTGACTTTTGTGAAGTAAAAGAGCTGAAACCTTTATCACGTGGGTGAGATTCATCCGGCTGAACCAAATCACCTACTAGGCATTGGATTTCCTCCCTAGGGAGTTGTTCGTATTTATATTTATTTCAACTGAGAGGGAACAAGTTTTCGAGAAGAGAATATGGAAATCTAGGCATTTACAGGGCTTATGACCTGTCATTGCCTGGTTTGAGTTGCCACTTTACACACTGTGTAATATTCACCATTCTGCCAATCTTTGAACATCCACATTTCCTCAACTCTTCCATCTGTTGACTTTTGTGAAGTAAAAGAGCTGAAACCTTTATCTTGGGGTGAGATTCATCCGGCTGAACCAAATCACCTACTAGGCATTGGATTTCCTCCCTAGGGAGTTGTTCGTATTTATATTTATTTCAACAGAGAGGGAACAAGTTTTCGAGAAGAGAATATGGAAATCTAGGCATTTACAGGGCTTATGACCAGTCATTGCCTGGTTTGAGTGGCCACTTTACACGCTGTGTGACAATCACCATTCTGCTTATCTTTGAACATGCACAATTTCTCAACTCTTCCATCTGTTGACTTTTGTGAAGTAAAAGAGCTGAAACCTTTATCACGTGGGTGAGATTCATCCGGCTGAACCAAATCACCTACTAGGCAACGCTTGGAAACAATTTTCCAATTTTTATACTTCTTCTTTTACCAGGTAGTAATTCAACAATGTTTGATTATGTCCAAATGCTTGCAGACTGGCTGGAATTCCTCCCTAGGGAGTTGTTCGTATTTACATTTATTTCAACAGAGAGGGAAAAAGTTTTCGAGAAGGGAATATGGAGGTCTAGGCATTTACAGGGCTTATGACCTGTCATTGGCTGGTTTGAGTGGCCACGTTACACACTGTGTAACATTCACCATTCTGCCAATCTTTGAACATCCACAATTCCTCAACTCTTCTCTCTGTTGACTTTTGTGAAGTAAAAGAGCTAAAACCTTTAACACGTGGGTGAGATTCATCCGGCTGAACCAAATCACCTACTAGGCATAGGAATTCCTCCCTAGGGAGTTGTTCGTATTTAAATTTATTTCAACAGAGAGGGAAAAAGTTTTCGAGGAGGGAATATGGAAGTCTAGGTATTTACAGGGCTTATGACCTGTCATTGGCTGGTTTGAGTGGCCACTTTACACACTATATAACATTTACCATTCTGCCCATGTTTGAACATTCACATTTCCTCAACTCTTCCATCTGTTGACTTTTGTGAAGCGAAAGAGCTGAAACCTTTATCACGTGGGTGAGATTCATCCGGCTGAACCAAATCACCTACTAGGCAACGCCTGGAAACAATTTTCCAATTTTTATACTTCTTCTTTTACCAGGTAGTAATTAAACAATGTTTGATCATGTCCAAATGCTTGCAGACTGGCTGGATTTCCTCCTTAGGGAGTTGTTCGTATTTCTATTTACTTCAACAGGGGGAAAAAGTTTTCGAGAAGCTTGCAGACTGGCTGGATTTCCTTCCTAGGGAGTTGTTCGTATATACATTTATTTCAACAGAGAGGGAAAAAGTTTTTGAGAAGGGAATATGGAAGACTAGGCATTTCCAGGGCTTATGACATGTCATTGGCTGGTTTGAGTGGCCTCTTTACACACTATGTAACATTTACCATTCTGCCCATGTTTGAACATCCACATTTCCTCAACTCTTTCATCTGTTGACTTTTGTGAAGTGAAAGAGCTGAAACCTTTATCACGTGGGTGAGATTCATCCGGCTGAACCAAATCACCTACTAGGCATTGGAATTCCTCTCTAGGGAATTGTTCGTATTTAAATTTATTTCAACAGAGAGGGAAAAAGTTTTCGAGAAGGGAATATGGAAGTCTAGGCATTTACAGGGCTTATGACCTGTCATTGGCTGGTTTGAGTGGCCTCTTTACACACTATGTAACATTCACTATTCTTCCCATGTTTGAACATCCACAATTCCTCAACTCTTCCATCTGTTGACTTTTGAGAAGTAAAAGAGCTGAAACCTTTATCACGTGGGTGAGATTCATCCGGCTGAACCAATTCAGCTACTAGGCATTGGATTTCCTCCCTAGGGAGTTGTTCGTATTTACATTTAATTCAACAGAGAGGGAAAAGGTTTTCGAGAAGCTTGCAGACTGGCTGGATTTCCTCCCTCGGGAGATGTTCGTATTTAAATTTATTTCAACAGAGAGAGACAAACTTATCGAGAAGGGATTATGAAAGTCTAGGCATTTACAGGGCTTCTGACCTGTCATTGGCTGGTTTGAGTGGCCACTTTACACACTGTGTAACATTCACCATTCTGCCCATGTTTGAACATCCACATATCCCCAACTCTTCCATCTGTTGACTTTTGTGAAGTAAAAGAGCTGAAACCTTTATCACGTGGGTGAGATTCATCCGGCTGAACCAAATCACCTACTAGGCATTGGATTTCCTCCCTAGGGAGTTGTTCGTATTTATATTTATTTCAACAGAGAGGGAAAAAGTTTTCCAGAAGGGAATATGGAAGTCTAGGCATTTACAGGGCTTATGACCTGTCATTGGCTGGTTTGAGTGGCCTCTTTACACACTATGTAACATTTACCATTCTGCCCATGTTTGAACATCCACATTTCCTCAACTCTTCCATCTGTTGACTTTTGTGAAGTGTATGAGCTGAAACCTTTATCACGTGGGTGAGATTCAACCGGCTGAACCAAATCACCTACTCGGCAACGCCTGGAAACAATTTTCCAATTTTTATACTTCTTCTTTTACCAGTTAGTAATTCAACAATGTTTGATTATGTCCAAATGCTTGCAGACTGGCTGGAATTCCTCCCTAGGGAGTTGTTCGTATTTACATTTATTTCAACAGAGAGGAAAAAGGTTTTCGAGAAGGGAATATCTAAGTCTAGGCATTTACAGGGCTTATGACTTGTCGTTGGCTGGTTTGAGTGGCCACTTTACACACTGTGTATCCTTCACCATTCTGCCCATGTTTGAACATCCAATTTTCCCCAACTCTTCCATCTGTTGACTTTTGTGAAGTGAAAGAGCTGAAACCTTTATCACGTGGGTGAGATTCATCCGGCTGAACTAAATCACCTACTAGGCAACCTCAAACAAGCCAATGACAGGTCATAAGCCCTGTAAATGCCTAGACTTCCATATTCCCTTCTCGAAAACTTTTTCCCTCTCTGTTGAAATAAATTTTAATAGAGTCATTAAAATTCAATTAGGGTATACTGAGTATATAAGAGGAATATTTTGGTCATATTGTAGAAAAACCTTCCATTATTTAAAACAAAGGGTTTGACTTTCAAATTAATATAATAATTATAAAAATATTGATTTCATTTATACGGGTTTATTTTGAAAATTCTAGTTGTAACTCTACATTGGTGTTTTACACAGGTTTCATTCATTCATTCATGTTTAATGTCAACTAAGGTAAAATACATTCAGATTTTATACAATTATTTCATTTTAATTAAATTTTTAGGCAACATGACAAGTTTTTATATATGTATTAGGTATATAATACATAAAAAAATTTGAAAAATAAATATTATACTCTATTATACTCTAGGAAGGTTTTTCCCCAATATAACCAAAATATTCCTCTAATATATTCAGTATACCCTAATAGAATTTTAATTACTCTACTTATTTTGGCTCGTATAGAAATCCACAATCATAAAATAGCAATTATTTTTAGTATATAAGGAAATTTTGTAAATATTTAAGTAAGTTTGTTTGAAAATGTCCTAACGAGACGAAACGCGTCACAATATACCCTTTGTATATTTTATAAAAAATAAAGTAAGAATTATAATCCAATAAACTTGTTTTATTTTGGATACATTACCAAATTAAATATGGAATTCTACCAATTGTCCGCATATACAATAAATACCCTCGTTTAAATTTTTGAATACTTCCATCTTGTTTAAAATTATAGAAGCTGTTTTATCAGAAGCCCATCGATCTGTGGTATTTTCTTATTCCGCGAATGTAATTGAAGCTGCGGTGGGTAATGAATTTATAGAATTAAAGTATTTCAGGAAGAGTTTGCGTACGTTTTCACCCCCTGACACGTCTTCATTTTCAAAGCATATGGTTTGTGGAGTAATTTGATCCTCTATTCTGATGTTTAATGTATGCCCATAGTTTTTTTAGGATTTTGTGGTATGCCACGTTTAATAGTGTCGATATTATAACATTTGTAGCAGTCTTTTTGAACCTTCTTTTGTCACGTTCGAAGTAGTGAAAATTCAAAATAGTCACGTGGATTACCATATTTTATCCATTTTTCACGTATTTATTTCTGTTCTTGTATGATTTTTATCAAAGAAGAGTGGTACCATTTCGGATATTTTTTTGAAAAAAGAATTTTTTCGGAACATATGTATGTAGAAATGGCTTTATCGATATTGCCATAGAAATCTTTCGTAGCAGAGTCAATATCTTCGATCTCATTTAGAATCATCCGATTTGTATTTGTCGAAAAATTGTTAATTTGTTCGTAATCACCTTATCGAAATAGTAAAACTTCCCTTTGAGCATCAAAAAGAGAGTTATTCACCGGTTCCACCGGAAGTGTGATCTCTAAATGCAGGGCGATGGGTGTCTTCCTTTCCTGAAGGTGAATCACCGTGCAGTATTCGGCATTCGATATTATTATAACCGAATCGAGTATTTCACCGTTGAGATTCAAAATGTTATTATATTGCAGAAGTCCAGCGTAGTATAGGGTGTCTAGAGATGATGAATTACGGAGTGAGAATCGTTATGTTGTCCAATAATCCAGGTGATGTTTGGCATATAGAAATCGCCCATCACTGTTACGGCGTCACCGGGACGGGACATCGGTCACGGACCGAACTTAATAACGATGAAAAATAATTTACCGCTGTATATATATATATTTGGATAATTTTTATAGCGCCGTTTTTGGGAAAATCACCTCAAGGGCGCTGTACAATAAATAGATATCCCAGCGCGTCTTGCGGCTACAGAGCTCATGGACGGTTAGGATTATTGTTTTTCGTCTCCAGTTATAATATAAGGGCTAGATTACACGTCTTGCAGCTACAGAGCGCATGGACGATAAGAAATCTAGCCCCCATTTACATTTCTATTTTTTTATTTAACAGTTTGGAGTTTAGAGTTTTAGTGATATTTTAAAAAATAAAATAAAAAACCAATTTATAAAAATAGAAGTTAGATAACAAGTCTCGCAGCTACTGAGCGCATGGACTGTTGGAGTATAAATGGTAACCGGCAACTTAAAATTATCAATAAATTTACAAAAACAAACATTGAGCGTAATAGTAAATTTGTAAAGTGTTCGTGCCAAAAAGCAAACAATTAAAAACTAGACAGATAAAACACTTCAATACTATGGATAGCGTGACAGATAATAATATCCGAAGGGTGCTGTGTTATAATCCCGTCCTCGAGATAAATAGACACACTATATGTGACCATTTTGGGATAAGATTAATTTGCCGGCAGAAATAGTTATCCATACGCACTCCGCTGCGCATGCCGAATCTTCGCGAGCGCGAGTTTCTAGCTGCTTTCACGATGCGTTACTTTCGCGGCGAGGTCTATCGGCCCGGAAAATACCGAAGTTCAATATCGGAGCTAGTTCTCCGTCAAAGATATTATCACGGAGCCGAGTCTCGGTAATGCCGTAAATAGAATAAATGTCATTCAGTAATATGTTATGGAAAAATGTTTCGACCTCGCTTCGAAGGACTCTACAGTTTCGACAGAGTATCAAAGGCGCGACAGGGCAAAGCACCAAATTATATCGCCATTAATACGTATAATGATTTTTTCGAATGAAAGGCAAAATGTAAAATGTCTCAATTGTTAGAAAACATATACATATAAGATATACGCAGTGGGTAAGTAGTTAAATGAATTCGCGAGAAAATACATTTTGACGTAACTTGTGTTTGTCCCACTCGGACCGATTAGACGAAATCGGTGAACAAAAACTGAATAAAATACATTTAAAGATGTTTGCTTGATTTAAAGAGGCAAAAAGTTAATATTTAAAACATAATAAATACAAATAATAGTTCTTTAGCATAATTGTAAAATAAAAACATCTGTAGATATGAAATTTTGTTGCAATCAGAAAACGTTGAAATTTAAAAAATATTAATCTCATAATTTCAGAAATTAAGTGATGGTTTTAGAAAGAAAAAAAAATAAGTACAGGGGTATGAATAAATTAGAGGCAGTGAAACACCAGTCATCATCTGTACGACCATCATTAAAAATGTAATGTGAATAGTGAGTTGCAAAAGTATAATGAAGTAGTGAAGCTGATATAATTTATAATATGTAAAAATAGGTAATTTAGTAAACATCAGCTGAAATATAATACAGGTTTTTATAAAATCAAGTTTTGTGCATAAATATGACGTGTTAGTTATTTCTGATTTTAATTGTCTTTCAATAAATGGAAAAATGAGATTAAAAGTTCTGCCAGACATAAATAAAGCGCAATATTTCAATATACATATAGTTTTAATCGCCCTGAGAATAGATTGTAGCATCAAAATATTTGTAAATTCCATTATCATATAAAATATCAAAAAAATAATAAGTACTATTTTAAGCATATAAGTTTCTGAGCTCATTTTACAAATAATATTGGTATTTAAATGTAAATTCACGATTGTTCGCTCAGTGTGGAATTTAAAAATAATTATATTTAGTAATGATAGTTGACAACATGAAAAAATATATTTCCTTTTATACATTATCAGGCAGTTCGCAATATTCGGCGGCCCATTCAGCGGCCTCCGCGGTGTAGCGGTCGAGACGCTCGACTCACACGCGGAATGTTCCGGGTTCGATTCCCGGTGAGAACACAAAAATTAAATGTGATTTTTTTCAAGCCTGGGTGTTTTGTGATGTAATTCACCACTGTAGTTGGGCCTCCTCGCCTGTTGTGGTGCAAAAAATAACAAAATAACAAAATAAAAAAAACAAAAAACATTACAGTTAATATGTTTTATTTCACTGTAAATATTAATAATATTATTTCCACCTGCAAATGGTAGCTCCGCGAGGTATGTAAACGGGCTCATTTTAAAAATTGCATTCGTGACTGTTATGAACAGACGCATGTCGTCCTCGAAAGCATAGAAGTCAAAACAATTTCCAATGTGTGATTAAAATGAAACATGCATGTTGATAATGTTTTTGCTTTACAGATAAATATATTGAGTTTTTCTACTGACATTTCTTAGTGGAACTGCATTTTAATTATAGTAATAAAAATACTCGTCAGACTGGTCGATGTCGGTCACGACGAAACCCGGTCACTGGTAAAAAAATTATAAAATAATTATAAATAAAAGTGGAATAAAACTATAAAGTATTTTTATTACTATAACTTTACAGATTAAATTAAATTTGTTTAAATTGATGGGTTTTATTAAATAGAGGAAAATATGGACGTAAAAATCGACTGCAGCAAAACATAGAATATAAATAAATAGCCTGAAATGTGCTAAAAAAAATATGTAATTATATTTATAGGCAAACAATCAAATATATTCGGATGCAAAAAAATAACAAATACACAGTGAATGGTTGAAGTTTTTTGTAAATCCATGAAAATCACGATGCGACGATTGATTGTGAGAAAAATGATCTTAGGTGAGTTTATCGAGGTCTCGAGGACTGAGAATAATCCGAGCGCCGGACGACTCATCCCGCCAAATATACGTCTTTCCATTTTCGGTCCAGCGGTACTTCCCACTGTTGGACTTCGCCTCAGATCGAGCGGCAGAAAAAATCATTTTATTTTCGAGAGAAAGATGCTCTCGGACGAATATTGGCCGTGTCGTTCCTGCGATTCCTGGGTGCGATGTGTGTATTTTTCTCATTATATTGACGTACTGCTGCGAGTATCGCATCGCGTTCCCCGGGCTGGGAGATGTGAGTGATATGACAATGTTCTCGGGTCTTTTATTTTCTACTTTTTTTGGAACTCGACTGCGGGTCAAATATTATCCACTTCGAGAGGCACAGAGACTGTGCGGCAAAGCGAAGTAAACAAATTAATAATATTTTCGGTATTCCTTTCGGGTACCATTTGTATCTCAATGTTATTATATCTAGCCGATTGTTCCATTGTATAAAGTTTCGATTTCAATTGACGGAATGATGTACTGAGGAGAGAATAATCATTAGACATTTCACTGACCTTTTTATTGAGATTATCGTTTGTTTTTATGATGTCGTCGTATTTTTCGGATAAATACTGGATGGATGTGGTAATATCCTTTAATTTCTCAAAAAGCTCTTCCCGATTTTTTAAACTCTCTGTTAATTGAAACGATTTCAGATAAAATATTCATGTGAGATTTTTCGTGAATATCAACTTCCAACAAAATTTTGGGTAAGTCTCTGGTTAAATTCCTTTTTGATTTGGGATTTGTTGACATTTTAACTTTAAGTGTGGACGCATGCGAAATAATATCAACGGTATAACTATTAATATTGGCTCCGGAATAAATGAGGCTACGGCGTGACACCCGGTTCGAAATTTTCTTTTCGACGCTCCGTCTACGTCGTTTTCCTCTTTCGTCTCCAGTCATCGCCGGGTCGAGTGGTGAATGAGTATTTTGTTTCCGAGACCTCGATACATAGAAAAACACCGAGGCGGTGTTGACCAATAAAACCATTGGCAAAAATAAGTAACTAATAAAATTGGGTTTTAAACTAAGGATACCGACAATGATAACAATCATGCACGTGCGTTTTGGTAAATTTTGAAAGTTTAAGCGAATTCCTCGCAACTCGCCAAGTTAAATACTCGGGTTTTTTGCACATGTTACGGAGGTAATAAAAACACGACTCCGTACAGCGGAGTGATACCCGAAATTCTTCCAAGGGACCGGACCTAATCCTACCCCATCGTAAAATGTAAAACTTCCCATCTCCGAACGTTAGAAATTTTGCTCGGATTATCTGCCTACAGAAAGATGCATAGGGTACTGACGCGGTCGACGCATATTCCGGTCGCTTCTATATGACGGCAAGATGATTCTTCCGACGCTTCGGTCATCTGAAAGTCTAGGGACTAGCAAGAATCATAAAGAAAATGCGTGTACTACTGACATAAATTAATTAATGCTCTTCCTTGCCGGGAATCGAACGCGACGACTTATTCGATAATTTCATATCATCCATGTATTTATTCATTTATAAATCATTTATTCATCATCTTCATTTCTCTATCCGCACTCGGTGGTGCATATGGCACCGAATTAGATCGATCGATTCCTTTGTTACAAAGAAGGTAAGTCAATCAGCTTTACGCTTCAGGTTCCGGTCCAGGAACCTCTATCGACCATCAACCGCGAGGAAAAACTATAAATAAATTATATTTTAATCTCCATTGTCGTATTAAAGTTGAATGAATTATATTAGTGTAAGTAAATTATAATTATTATTATAGTTTTGTTAGATATAAGTTAAGATATAAGATTCGTGTAGTAATATGGGTTGAAAAGGGACAACATACTAATTGTGCTATATGCGTGAGGGGGAAAGGAGACAGACACGATCGGGTAATTCCATAAAAAGGACCGCAGCCCTTAGAAGAAGATCAGTCGGAGATCAGTAGGAGATCAGTCGGAGATCAGTCGGTGATCAGTGGGAAACCGCCAGTCAGTCAGTAGAACGACGCGACGCGACGTGAGTACTAAGCTCGTCGCGGGACAAGTCGGACTTGTCCCGGTACGTCGAATTGATCTGCAACTCGACTCCGAAGTTCCCTGGCCCAGTCTGCCGGCTCTCACCGAGCTCTTTTTCATTATTATACGCCCCTTCCTCTCAACATAATATTACAAGGCGATCTGATTAATTTTAACTAAATTCTCTTAATAATTAAGATAAACTTTAGAATTAAATAAACTCACCAAAAATTCCAATTTCTCTAGTGTGTTAACCTCTTCTCGAGTAGAAGACACATTTGTTATCGAATTAAGATTATGGTTTATATTAGAAACTTCATGAGTTATTACTCGATTCATATCGTTTATATGTGTGATAATGGTT
Source organism: Micrasema longulum (assembly GCF_059751315.1). Lineage (NCBI taxonomy): Eukaryota > Metazoa > Arthropoda > Insecta > Trichoptera > Brachycentridae > Micrasema > Micrasema longulum. The sequence continues at coordinate 279,522 of NW_028278210.1, forward strand.
TCGAATGATCGGTTGATTCTTTATCTCCGTTTTGATTGTTTATGTTGACAACCTCGAAAAAGTGAGTTAAACTAAAAGTATATAAAATTAAACAAAAAAATTTGATCAAAATTGAAATTTAAAAAAAAAACATTAATGAAGAGAGTGAGAGATGGTTGGTTTTTGTCGGGCGCCAGTTATTCGTACAGAATAACAATTAGTTAAGCTCGCATTTAGTATAGTCATGTCAATGTGTATTTTAAATAAATTATAAACAAAGACATATCTAACCTAACTTAGAATTAGCCTTAACCTACTTAAACAATAAACTTAAAATTAACCTTACGCCCTGACGCGGCGCGCGGCGTGGTGACGCGAAGGCGGCGTGGGTCCTCGGCGTGCGGCGCGGGCGCAGGACGCGATCTGGGCGGCGGCGCGGTGCATCGTAGGGGGGGCAGCATCGGTGCGGTGTGCCGCGAGGGCGGCTCGCCACGAGCGGCGGCGCGGCTTCCTGTCCCATGGCGGGGCATGAAGAATGACGTCGGGCGCGCGGAGAGACGCACGAAGCGGGCGGCTCGTCACGAGCGCAGCGGCGTGACCGCGCGGGTCGCGTCTCGCGGTGCCGCGACACGAGCGCGCGGCTGGCGTCTCGCGGTGCGGCGATGCGAGGGAGCGGAGGATGCGCGGTAGGCGGCAGCATCGGGGCTGCGGCGCCGCGGGTCGGTCAGCGAGCGCGGCGGCTTCTCTCCCGGGCCGCTGACCGGGCCGCGGGGACGGCAAGGCGCCCGCCCGTGACCCTCGAAGACAACCGACGCGGGAGAAGAGAGTCCGGAGAGACAGTTCGGCGAAGAAAGTTCGGCTGGCGGGTCCGGAGAAGAGAGAGTTCGGGAAGCGGGTGTCACGGTTTTTATCATCTTTCAGACGTCTCCCCTTCCCGGATTGGGAAGACGCCTCCCGCTTCTCGGTCTCGTCTCTCCGATCGGTCGGGGCGGTCTTCCTTTCCCGCCAAATTGTGTTCTTAAAATCTAACTTATTCTAATAAACTTAAATATCAAATTAACCTAGTCTCATTATTAACAATCGGAATAATCGGCGCGCGTGCACGAGAAGATGTACGAAGGTAGAGGAAGCGAAATCTATATGCAGAGATAGAGTGACGTGGCGTTCCATCCTATCTGCCTACTCTCACGGGGAAACGGCGTGGCGGTTGCCGTTATATTTGTCATAAAAAAGTGGGAGTACGTAAATATGTTTTTGATCTAAATAAAGTGAATTGAATATAATGGATATTAAAATATAAATATTATTTTTAACTCATTATTACTCGCGGTTTTAAAATTGTCCCGAGCTTCACAAATACTGACATGCGGCCGGTTCTCGGGGGTACCTTCTCGGTAAGAACAATAGGCTCTCGATTGCCCGAGCGGACGGACGTGTATTACTCAGCTTCAACGACCCTCGCGAGCTGCGCCTTTCGGGTTATTGTTGCTTTCTCAAAAAATCTAACGGTACTTTTAAGATAGATGCGTTTACAGAGAATTATTTTTATAAAAAAAATGATACAATTGATAGATTTGGCACAGCGGTACTTTCGGTCTGTATCAATGTTTACTGGGGATTTGTTTGTTATATTTTCTTTATTTGTTGTTTTTATTACGGAATATTTTGTTGCCTCATTCTTATGATCCATCGATACGACTTCGTATATTTTAAAATACTTTTACATTCTTCAGTCTACTTTAGTTATTTTCTTCTAGACTGTTTTAAGTTTTTAGTTTTTGTTATTCTTTCGATATTCTTCACGAGTATTTGAGTGTTTTCACTGACTTCATCGTCATAATAGTCTGATTCATATGGCAGTTTGCGGGTAATGCATTTCCATTGCACTCGATAAATCTTGTTAATTTTTTTGTAATTGTCGCGCGTGGTACCTGCTCACGTCGCCGTCGGGCGGAAGTAAAGATATATATTATGTAGAATAGCATCTTGAACATTTTAAATCATTTCGTGGACCAGCACTTGTTACGCATTTAGTACAGTTCATATGATTGATTTAGAAAAAAATATTTGATATTTAAATATATTAAAAAATATATTTTTGTCGATGATTATTTGCAATTTATTAACTTTATCGTCTATGGTTATATTTGTTTTAAATCTTTGTTCAATTTTGTCAATGGTAGATTTAATAACCAATAGAATGAGCAATTATCGTGGATTTTTTTCAATCGGATGAATCACACCCGCATAAATAAAGGTTTCAGCTCTTTAACTTCACAAACATCAACAGATGAAAGAATTGAAGGAATATAGATGCTCAAATATGGGCAGAATGGTGAATTTTACTCAGAGTGTAAAGTGGCCACTTAAACCAGCCAATGACAGGTCATAAGCCCTGTAGATGCCTAGACTTCCATATTACCTTCTCTAAAATGTTCTTCGTCTCTGTTGTAATATTTTAATAAACTTTGAAATTGAAAAATAGTACGGTAATTAAAAAAAATGTATTTATTAAATATCGCTTAAATATTGATAAAGATAACACAATAAACCTTGCTTTCTGATCAAATAAAATTATCAGTCGGTAAATGTATTATTGTGTACGAGAATTTGTTCATCGGCTGACATTATTATCGAAACAGAATGAGAGGTTATCGTGTTGTTATTATTTGGTAAGTACTTATCTTTTACCGTTTTGAAAATATTTATTTTACCGAACGACTTAGAATCCGTTACTTTATTATAGGAAAGAAATTATTAGATCTGTTAATCTGTTTCTTATAAAGACGTGAAACACACTTGGGAATTTAACATTGGCTATATTCAACAGTGTTTGACAAAATTTCACAAGAAGTGCAATTGAAGTATATGAGGTTTTTCGACAAGCATTTCGTCACAATTATCTGATTTACTAGATGAATCACTTCACCGTTATCGTTTAAAGATGAAATTTTACATTTATTTCGCTCACTTTTAAAATAAAATATTTTTACCTCAGAGGCAGGCGGATGCAAATTCAGAATTTGATGAAATGAAACTTCGATTTTATTATCCAGTTTATGAGAAAGTAGATTATTTGGGCTTTTGTCGAATATTTGACGTTTGGATTTGTATCCGTCGACCTCTGAGGTATAGATATTTTAGACTCGTTCATTTGAGTGATAATATTTTTTATTTATATTCTGAAATCAAATGTAAAATGTAAATGAGATATCCCCAGTCCCCACATTTTACTATCGCTCGGTAAATAAAAATTTCCTTCCGTTCTGAAAAACTAGCTAAAATGCTTTTAAGGATGTTTAACTTTATGTTATCCATTGTATAGTGTTCCAAATAATATTTTATTAAAGCGCAAGCGGACCGAATCTTCATAACAGCTTTCCCTTGTATTTGAGTAAAATATTTTTTTGCAGGCCCTGTATCGAAACTTTTATTAATAAGTTCGAAACAAGTCGCTCGCAAAAAAAAAGATGCGTAAATAATTATCAATTTCAACTCATTTTAGAAAACTTCTTATTATTCGTTAAATTAAAATAAAAATATGAAAACGATCATAATATTGGTCACTCGGTGATATGAATACGAGTGATGTCAAGCGCGGTTCGCGGTGTACTGTTGGATGGATTCGGATGATCGAAATCATTACCAAACGAACAAAATGGCTTTTCTGAGATGTTGTTTTCAACATCTCGCGTAAACGAAATTTGTGATTGAAATTATTGATTATTAAGGCTTTTATAAACAATAAAAGAGTCTTTGAGAAATCTTTTACATGTACAATATGTCAAATCCGATATTCCTCCCGATTGATAGTACCCTGTTTTTGTTTTGATTTCATCTGTCAAAACATTGACTCGAATTCTCACATAATTGCAAAAATAATATTATTTGTGTTTTCAAATTATGAATGAAAATAATGTAGATACTCACAAATATTTCTATTACAGATTTCAACACTTCACTCGGAATAATTTGTTTTTTCCTGTTTAATTGAATATACATTTAGTGGTTTATTTAGTTTATTTCCGTTTATTTAAAACTTTTTGTGAGGACAATTTTCGAAAATGTCAGATTCATAAACCGTAGAATTCCATCACTTTTTCCTTTTTTCCGAAATGAAAATAGAAAATATAACAATGTTTATGTCGAAATAGCTCGTTTAAATCAAAAAAATAACTATTTAAAAATTTAAAATGAAAATATTACATTCAGAGAATTCATAAATAAAAACTATTCAACCAGATGAAAGGACCTACTTGCCCCTTAAAATATTTATATGACTAAATATTCGAAAGTGAATAATTGACAGCCGTATTGATAACCTCGAAAATTGACCCACGTTACTTTTCGTAATTCATTTAATCGGTAAAAAATATTTTTGTAATCGAGTGAAAGGGTTGATATTTTAAAAAACGACATTTAAACGGTGTTTAGTTACACATTAGGGCAAAATAATATAAATAATACTAAAATATTGTTTCATTCATATCCAACTATTTGGCTACTCCTAAGTGTATGGCAGAGCCGATGATTATCGGTGTTTCCCTGATAACATGTTCAAGAGACAGATTGAATATTGTGAGAGCTAAACCATCACCCTGTTTGAGACCCTGATATACCATCTATTTTTACCCCGCATTTTAAGCTGTTCATTTTTGACTTATCCAATTTGATGAGTTTTGTTGGATCATAAATGCTCGTAGACTGTAGTAGAGATTTTTCCTACTTATACTCGTACTGTAATAAGCCAGTTTAAAGCCAATAAACAATTGGTAAATGTCAATGTCGAATTTCCGGCGTTTTCTTAGTATTTGCGTTACTGTAAATAGCCGATAGCTTGTTGACTCGTTTCTTCTAAACCTAGCTTGATATTCTCTTATTATATTTTCTACGTAGTGTTCAATTTTTCAGTATGGTGGACAATACTTTATATGTACTTAGCAGTGAGATGCTTCTGTAGTTGCGGTTTTTATTGATATTTCTGTTTCTGCAAGAGTTGGCGGGTTCTCACTTCCTGATTATTTTCTATCGGTGTTGATGTTAGTTGAACACTTATATCTACGTACGTGTGACTCGAGTAATTTTTGAAAATATTATTTTCGTCCGATCGCAAATAAGTCCTTTAAATTTTTAATGTTTAAAAGAAAATATATATTTGAAGATGTAACTTAGCGGTCAGTCTTAATCTTATTATTTAAATAGAATCATTTTATTAAAATTATAAAATCGACTTTGTATTGTATTCTCAATTATTCATCAGTAAAAAAGCACGTGTAGGGGCTTAACTGGTCGATAGTTAAATAATTAATAAGTGGTGAAAAAAAAAGTGTTTTTATTTCAATTTAAATTATGTTTCTATTATTTTTCTCTGGTCGGAAAAGAATTGTAAAAAATAAAAAATATTCAAAAACATTTTTTTTTTAAAGGAATAACCCGCTAAGCCTCTATTTTGAGGCTCGTCAGCAGGTGGGATAGAGGGGATATGGAAGAAGGTAATGAAAAATACACCACAACACCCAGACCAGTTGAGAAAAAAATCTTTCTTGGATTTTTTTCTCGCAACTGGCGGGAATCGAACCCGCGACGCCAGTTTCACAGATAGCCGTCTAACCAACTGCGCCACGGCGCCTGTCAACGAGCGTAATATAATTACAGCCTATAAACTGACGAATCTCATCTACATCAATAAAATTTTTAACTTTTTCACTTTACAAAAGTTAAATAATTGATTTATTGATAAAAATTACATGATTTGAAAAAATACAAGATCAACTGTTTTAATTAATGTTACGCTAATTGTTACTCTGAAAAGTTTATTTAATGGTATGATAAAAAACACATGAAATAAAATATCAAAGACACGAAATTTCAGACGACAGCATAATGGTGAATTCTACATTTTTTCATTACATTACATGCGTGTTCATGTATAATGCTTACCAATATGCAAATCTTTTTTCTTAATTGAAGGTGAAAATAAAGATGTAACTAATGAAATGATAGCACTTTCGATTTTATTATTTTAAAATGTAATTAAAATGTACATCTCGTACAAACTTCCTACCTTGCTACTTGTATCTCACCATCGATCTGAAATTATTCTCCGTGAGAAATATTTAAGTTAGCACTAGCGAAATGCGGATGAATTTCAGAACCATTCTAAATCTAAATTCACACCGTTTCCAGCAAAAGGGCGCATTGAAAAGTAGGCGTGACATGTACGCGTATATCCATGGTACTCGTACTACATCAGTCGCCATATTTACCATTTACCATTTATACGAGTATATACCCAAACCATGCGAGGAACGGTGCGTTGAATACGAGAGTGAGACGTTTACTCAAATTGTGGCTGGAAAAAAAACAGTTTTTATATTAATCATAATTTCAAATAAAATGTACTTATATGTGTTTTTGAGAAAAATTAAATGTCGGTTCAGTATATAATATATATAAATATATGAACCTGCTAACAAATCGTATGCCCGCAATCAACAAAGACTATGAATTTCAAATCCTTTCAAAATCTCGTTTGTTTTTTGCAAGATTGTTTTTGTAAATATTTAAACAAATATATATTATTTAAACTTTCCTTTGTCAGCAACTAACATTGTACGTATGTTTCAGTACATTAATACAGTAATCGCATCATATCTCGATCATTTATTTATTTATAACTATTTATTAAAATAAATAAGGTTTTCATATATAGGCAAAAAAAAACCTTTCTAAGGAGCCTGCTTCACAATTTCATGGAAAAAAGTAACATTATATTACTAGCCGACCTCGTGGTCAAATGACCAGCGCGTTCGCTTACCGCGCAAGAGGTCTCATGTATGTAAGTGTAAAAAAATATATGTAATTCGATTAAACGTTTTAAAATTACCCTTAATTTGTTATTACTCAATTAGTGGTAATAGTTTCAGCAATCGAGGGTTTGGAAATATTTTAAGACCAAAAATTGACATTTACTTATTATTTAAACGAAATTATCAGCAAGGCCTCAAAAATGTTAGGTTTTATCTCGCAAACTGCTAAAAACTTCAAATTCATCAACTCTATTCAAATTTTATACTGCTCTTTCGTTAGAAGTTATTTAGAATACAACTCGCCAATATGGTCTACTTACTATAATTTACACATTCGTAATATTGAAAAATTAAGAAGAAATTTTTGATATTCATTAATTTTAGGACGTACGAGTATATTCCGATTCTGAATGGCTTTTTTTTCGTTCTTGAAACTAATCCCACTGTCAGAAATAAAAACTGTCAATGACCTTATAGTCCTTCGTAAAATAATTAACCTTTCGAACGACTCGCCGAACCTTCTATATCTTATAAATTTGACAGTTCCCTCGAACAATACCAGATGCAAAAATCTTTTTCATATCTCTACTACGTTTTTTAATTACCCAAAATGTTCAACTATACCGACGATACACAATATCGGTAATACTTATAGATGGACTGCAGATATTCTGTCTGATTCCTTATCCTTACATATAAAATTTGCCTTTTGTCATAAATTTCTGGCATCAAGGTCGAGTGATATAATTGTGCAGAAATGCCAGAAGGAAATATATCCTCACAGACTTAAATCAAAACTCTACTAGTAAATCTTGGTCATTTTTAAAATCTCTTGGCGCCGGTAAACCTAAGATAACAGTATCTTCAACTGTCAAACTGGACGATCTCAATACTCACTTTGCTACACCTCCACTAATACTGGATGTCAGCACTAAATCCAACACTCTCCGACGTTTAAGTATGGCACCTTCTTACAATTATCCACCGTTATTTATTTTATTTATTAATTTTTGCACGACAACAGGCCAGGAGGCCCAATTAAAGTAGTGAATTACATCACAAAACACCCAGGCTTGAGAATAATCACATTTAATTTTATGTGTTCTCACCGGGAATCGAACTCGGAACCTTTCGTGTGTGAGTCAAGCGTCTTGACCACTACACCACGGAGGCCGCCATTTTCATTTTCTTCCGTTCAAAAAACTGATATTCAACGTATTTTACTTTCTATAAAAACCAAATCTTTGGGCAGTGATCAGCCGAGTATGAGATTGATACACTTTATTTTTCCTATTATCTTACCGGTTATTATTCACATTATAAACTTTTCTTTAAATACTGGAGATTTTCTTGAAGCTTGGAAAAAAGCATTCATCATACCACTTCCCGAAATTTCTTTTCCAGTTTCATTTAAAGATTACAGACCTATATATATTCTTCCATTTTTTTCCAAAGTCATTGAACGAGTTGTATAATCAGCTAAATAATTATCAACTGTCAAATAATCTTCTTGATCCCAATCAATCAGGTTTTCGTACGGGCCATAGTACAACTACCGCTTTAATCAAGGTTACAGATGACATTAGATACGCAATGAATAACAAAATGCTAACCTCGATTACATTACTCGACTTCAGCAGCGCTTTCAACTCTGTGGATTTCGATCTTTTGTTGGCTAGGCTCAAAACACTAAATATGACACAACCGGTTATAAAATGGTTCGGATCGTATTTACAAGCTAGACAACAGTGCATCAAAACACCAGATCATCAATTGGAATA